>NC_090728.1:144759644-144774644 GCF_036898095.1 Palaemon carinicauda
GAGGAATGAGGTAATTAAGGAAGGCCACGATAAGGAATGAACCTTTCCAAAGAAAAACTAAAAGATGTGAAAGCTTGCAAGAATGAACCCTGATTAGCCAGCGGTTTCGTATTGATTCGGTTCATTATCGTTCAAACTTCGCTGTAGCAGCTCGGGATGATTTTGGAAAGGTCATCGGGGGTCATCTTAGAAGCTCTGATACGATGCCGCGAAAGTGGTGTAGTCAAATTCACGCATTTCTGATAAATAACTATTGGATGATCCATTGCTTTTTATCAGAAACAGCAAATTGATTTCAATTACGAAATATGTTTCCCTCAGAGAGAGAGAGAGAGAGAGAGAGAGAGAGAGAGAGAGAGAGAGAGAGAGAGAGAGAGAGAGAGAGAGAGAGAGAGAGCAATTTTAAAATCAATTTGTGATTAGAGAATTGTAACTGGTGATCCATAGGGAATGCGGGAAGTTTCTGAAATGCATATTCGGTAATTTATGAAAAGCTAATTATGCTAAAAGAGACGAAAGTAAAAAAATAAAAATAAATGAATCAATTAGGAAGATGTGATAGAGGCTACACTTAATAACACACCAATGTGACGAGTGATTTGGAAAATGGGTAGATTAAAAAACTTTTTCCCTTTGTATTATGAATTGTTCTTCTTTCGTTATGAAGAAGTAAAAATTAAAATGGTATAAAATCTCAATGGCATTAAAGAAACATGAAAAAAATTGTAAGATACCATTTTTTTTTTAATATATTGCCGGAGAGAAACATTTCTATTTATCTTGACTTTGAAGTTATCAAAATTTCTAGCACGCTCAGTTGACGAATGATTGTGCTTAACACTGATCTCTTGTCGAATGGAATTTTATTTCTAATCTCATCTCTCTCTCTCTCTCTCTCTCTCTCTCTCTCTCTCTCTCTCTCTCTCTCTCTCTCTCTCTCTCTCTCTCTCTCTCTCTCTCTCTTTTGCTGTGAGTTTTAGGTATAACAAATTCCTTTGGATAAATAACTATATTCTTGCTCTGTCTAAACGTATCCTTATATTCTGTACCAAGGACAAATATTCTGTTGTAATCTAGAAAACGAAAACAAGGAAGACAGTTAATAGACATCATTATTTTTGTAGACACAAAGAAAAAGAATTATCACACAAACTTTGGCTTGAACTCCAAAGGCTTCTATGAACTGCAAATAACAGTGTGAAAACCATTCACTTAAAATACCTTATAAAACGTCCAGTCTAATTTGCAGACATTTAAATTTCTAAGAAAATTCGAAGAATTTTTACGCCTTTCAGAGATTTAAGGTTTCGCGACAAAAATAATCACTTCATTAGTGAATCACAAAGCCTGATAGCAGATTTCTGAACTTCCCCTTTCTCCTATGGAAAAAGGAGAGATCTTTTCATGCCTCAGATTAGGGAAAATAGGATTGAATTGGATGTTATAGAATTTTTTTGCATTGAAAGAGAAGCTACAAGAAATTTTTAAGTTGTATCGTCCCGTAATCACTCCTCCATATCCAATTAAGAAATAACAAACTAGAATCTTTAGGAACAGACAAATCATAGAACGGAATTAAAGTAAATATATTCCTTTACTACACATACATATTATTCATTCATGTGAATATAATTAGGTATTTAAAATTGTTTGAAGAATATCTTCTGTCACTATTAATAGGCTATCACTTAAATTAAAGAACTTCACACTAATATAAGGAAAAAAAAAAACGGCCATCGCCCATTCATTAAATAACTTGTAAGTGGAAAATATTTCTGTTCTCTATATTTAATGTATTCTAGTTTATAACGGCATTTATTCTTCCCATGAAAAACTATTTTACCTTCTTTGCTATGTATACATGAAAAAACTGCAGGATCGCATTAATTAAATCTCTTACTAGGCATCTATATAAAAATAAATCATATGAATTTATCTTAAATCCTAACTAACTCTATCTCTCTCTCTCTCTCTCTCTCTCTCTCTCTCTCTCTCTCTCTCTCTCTCTCTCTCTCTCTCTCTCTCTCTCTCTCTTAGTATCCACTGCTTTTGCTTTCAGAGCATTGTAAGAATTACTAGTTTTTTCGTTCGAAGCGAAGTAAATCTAGAGGGCCTCAAGTTGACTCCTCTTCGTAAGATAGCGCTTTTGGAGTACCAGTGCATAACTTATGGTGTATTTAAGTAATGTTAATTACATTTGTGTTATTGATATACCAATTCGAATGTTTTTTTTTTTTTGGCAAATTTGTAATATGAGATTTAAAAGGATATAAGAACCTTTTATTGCATCATATAAGAATATGTGATACATAGTAAAAATACGTAGAAAAAACAGATTTCAGCAAATGATTTACCACGGTATGATGTATTTGTTGTTATTATTAAAAATATATAAAAGGGTAATGAGTAGAACAAATCTATCATGGAATAGAAAATCAAGCCGAATTCCTATTTGCCAAAAAAAATTATTTTGGAACTAAACTTTTCCGCGAAAATCCTCCTGACTTTGTAACAAAGTAGTGTAATCTTGATTGACTAAAAAGTTCTCTCTCTCTCTCTCTCTCTCTCTCTCTCTCTCTCTCTCTCTCTCTCTCTCTCTCTCTCGGATAGAGAACAAATAATCTTTGTCAAAATCCCCAGATTTGACGTTCTCAAAATACGAGACACGGCCCAAAGGCATTGTATATTCTATAAATCTTGTATTTAGAATCAATATTCTGTTAGAATTTCTAAGGTGAAGGTTGGTAGGACAGATTATCGAAGCATGATTTAGGATACGCTCAATAGAAAATAGAAAAATAAATGTAGCAAAGATTGAATCCGGCTCTGTATGATACAATAGAATTCAATATTCCAGTTGTATAGAATTCAACGCAAATAGTTTACAAAGTAACTTGTTTCTATCAAAAATAATTTAAATTTCTAAAAACTCTGGAAGAATTCCGTAAAATTTCAGGAATCAACGATTCTGTCATCCAAATAGTTTTTTCTTTACATTATTATCTTCTTTTACCCACTTTCCCTTTCCTCTCCCCCTTCAATCTCGTTCTTGCCCTGCACTAAGTGATATAACACTTGCATCTGGAACCGAGTCTCACAGCAAGTGACTTTCTGAATCACCTCTCTCGCAAATGCAAAAGGGGGGAGATCTTTTCCTGCGGTCGAATCTTTGAGGGATTTCGGTTTCCCCCAACGCACAAATGAAAGGAAGTTTTCAGGAATCTAGAAAAGTGATGAGGGCAATGCGGACTAGAGTTTCTAGGCAGAGAGGACTAAGGAGTGAAAGAATTATTGGCTTCCTGACAACGTCAGATACGCTGTCAATTCCAATGATTTTGAGTTAGAAGAAAATAGGGAAAAGGTGGAATTGAGCCGAATGGGGTTATGGAATTCCTGGCATGGTATGAGTAGTTAAAATTAAACATTACTATTGATGTCAAACTTTGTTACATGCAAAATTCCTTGAGATTAGGTAATCTTAGATTTGTTACAGCTAGAGCTGTAACAAAAAAATTACGAAGTTTGATTACGTTTTCTTTATTTTTTTTGTTGTAAATGTTTGAGGTCTCTTTTGAATGTAAATATTACCAAGTAGTATAAATATATACTAGCTTTCCATATAAATAGAGCAATAGGGTAACTATATGAGAACAATATTTTTGTAGCTATGGAAACTCTAATAACAGATGTAGGAAAAACAGACCTAATAAAAAAAAATATTTGCCGCAATCATTATGAAGTTGAAGAAAGAAAATTAAACACCCGCTTCCTTTTGTTTTCTCATAGAATTTGCTCTTTTTAGATTAATTTCTATTATTTACTAAATACTTCATTTCTTTATTGCTGCACCAGCCGGCTTCACTCTTAATGATTTTTATGTATTCATGAACTAACTTATCTAATGCAGGTTTGGTTATTCTAAATTATCAATCATTTTGCCATGATTTATCTCCATTTGATATCTGCATGGTTGATTCTAATCATAGCTACATCTTGTAAGATGTTTAAAAGGCGTTTCTCCATTTCCATTATATTTAATCACAATAATCTTAGGTACTCGTCATCCTACAGCTCCGTATTCGATACGCAAAACACACAAGTCCAGTAATCACTTCTCAGAGATTACTTATATATTAATTCAGTTAACGACGTATTATTGGCTTATCCCTTGACACGTTCTATACTTGCACACGCACCCAAAAGAATGAGTAACGCTAAAATATTCGTATTAAAAAGAAGACTACCAAATCCATTGTACCTTAAGAAAACTTTCACCCAAAATGTATTATATATAATAAGCACAACTTCCCTGGTAAGTGAGGAAATGAAATAAATAAATTACAAGAGAAGTAATGAGCAATTGAAATAAAATATATCATAATAAGTGAAATCATTAAAATAGATTTTCCATATAAAACTGCAAAAAAAGACTTATGTCAGTCTGTTTAACATGAAAACATTCGCTACAAGTTTGAAATTTGGAAACTCCGCCGATCAACTACCTAATAAGGAAGATTGTTGCACAACTGGTCACAGATGGAATAAAATTCGAGAATACTGTGTAGTAGTGAACCTCATGATGGAGAAGTCCTGAATATTAGAATTAACTGCATGTCTAGTAATCCCAGGAAGGAACTGTCCGAGAAGATCTGAATGTAAGGGATGGTCAAAGCTTATACAACATGCACAACGACCTAACTGAATAAGGGTGCAGAGATTAATATCTAGATCAGGAATAGGAAATTCAATAAACCGTAATTTATCATCCAATAAATTAAATGGAGATTTAACAACCGAAGACCACATAAGAGAACAATATTCGAAAAAAGGCAGAATAAAAGAATTACGAATAAAACGCTTCTTCAAATAAGAATGATCACCGAAAAACTTTAAAGACTTTCTCAACAGGCCTTTTTGTGTGTAATTAAAGAAGAAACATTCCAAACGTGTTTATCAAAATTAAATTTGCTATCAAGAAAAAAAATTAACAATGATAAGATCTGAATGTTGACGACTCACTATGTTCGACGTATATACAATCATACTTTGAGTTTTATTAGGGTTGAACTTCATACCCAAAATTTTCACCATGCAATAATTTCAGCTACATCTCTAGTAAGGGATTCAGCAACCCCACATCTACATTCATGAGTTAGAGTTGATGCAAATAGGGTAGCATCATCCATATATGCAACGAGCTTGTTTTCAAGGTAAAACCACATATCATGTGTATATAGCATGAAAAGTAATGGGCCAAGAACAAGAAACACCAGATGTCACATTCCTATACTCACTATGGTGCCCATCAGCAATAAGTCTTTGCAATTTCTTACTGAAATTCAATATAAATGCTAAGAAAAGGCCCACTCCCAACTGTTTCATTTTGAAAACAAAAGGCATGATTAACACGATCAAAGGCAGCACCAAAATCAAGACCTATCAAATGAAATTCCTGACCACAATCAAGAGATTTCTGTACAGCATTGGATTTTGTAAGAAGGCATTACATGCTCCAAGGCCTTTACAAAAGCGAAATTACAAACTAGGAAATAGATGATTACATTTCGCAAATCTATTTAAACGTTTGGCCAAAGGAAGTTCAAAAACTTTAGATATGCGAGTTATGAAAATTGGACGGGAATCAACTGGACTTCAGCCACCACAATCACAGTTATATTTTAATTGAGTAACATTACCAATTTTCCAACAAGTGCAAAATAACCTATTCTTTGTAAGGTAACAAAAAGCTTATAACATGAAGATCCCACCTATAACAAAAACGCGAATTCGGATGATGTCAATAAGACGAACATACCAGATGCGGTCAAGTTTTTCATTATTCGTTTTTGCTGTTAATCTTTTGCAAGATTGATATTAATGGCGTTTGTTTTGGACAGCTTCATCATTTCATTTGCTTTCTTAAACAAAAAAGGAAAAAAAAAAACAAAAAAAAAAAAAACTTGTAAAACGCTGCTTTCATCTGATAATTTTTTTTTTTTTAGAATATGAGATTCATGAAATTGTTTGTTTATATTTATCTAATTGTTACCCAAAAACCTCTGAGGCTTAATTCCAAAACTGTTCCAACAGTCAAAGGAATGCAAAATACAAATTTTAAAAGTTTCCTCCGATTTACCTTTCTTTTCTTCGACAAGTGGTTCCATGCAGGAAAGTTTTGCAATGGAAATACTGATACGGATAATTCCATATCGGCTGTAGTAAAATTTTGTTCCCAGCCTCAATATCCGAAGTGAAATGTAACTCTATTTTATACTAAAATATACTTCTATTGTACAATCAAGATAAAATAAGTGTGCATGTTTTCAACGTACTGTATTTGATGTATAAAAGAAAGGGTAGTGAAAAAGTATTATCAGTCTATTTTGGTTAACGCAAATAAATTATTCAGACCTTTCATATATTTATATATATATATATATATATATATATATATATATATATATATATATATATATATATATATATATATATATATATATATATATATATATATATATATATATATATATATATATATATATATATTATACTCGGAGGTTTTAGGTAACAATTAAATGAATAATAACTAAAACAATTTTCTTTTCTAAATCCATATCTTGGAAAAAGTTATCCATCAGACGATAGAAACTTTTACATTTTTTTATTTTTTCCTGGTAAGAATAAATTAAACGTTGAAGCTGTCAAATAACGCCATAATTGTATATCTTGCAAAATTAGTGTCCATTTGCAAGGTGTCATTAATGCAAATGTCCCAATGAGGACACTTGCACTCAAGGGATCAGGAAGATAAAATATCTTTCTCCAGAGATATTAAAAGAATTGTTGTAACACATTACTTTTGTTAATTCCTTTAATTACTTTATGACGTTATCGTAAAAATCAAAATAACAAACATTTCAGGCACATTAACAACTGACATTACTTTCACCAGAAGGGAGTGATATTTGGTGCAGTATTTTCAATTATGTATTTAGAGTGAATATAATGAAGACATTTTGGTTAGAAATAGATCCACAATCAAATACCAATGTAGGCTAACCAAATAAAACTTTTTTGATAAAAAAAAAAAAAAAAAAAAAAAAAAAAAAAAAAAAAAAAAAAAAACAGGATCAAAATTTCAGCTCTGATAATTATATATCAATAACCTAAAAAAATGTCTCTTTAATGATTAAGTGAAAATTATACGTGATATCAACTAAACATTGTTTTTATTCACTAGATCCAATTATGAAGATTATTCTCTAAATAAACATTTACATTGTTGCAGATCTTTTTTTATATATTCAACTTGCAAGAAAACTATAATATCCGGGAACCTTAATCACACTTGATTATCTCTGGAAGTAATTAATGATTGTCCTTCATTAAAAATGAAATCGCGTACGAGATTAATTGAAGTGATTTCAAGGGCTGATTAACAAGATCTACATAGACCCTTATTCTTTTTTTTTTTCTTTTTTTTAAATGACAGTTTAATGAAATATAAAATTATGATGCTGAAAAATAATTCTCTTGTTTAGTCTTTTAGTATCAATGCTTGTTTCTCTTTTGTTTATTAGAAAAAAAAATAAAACATAAAACAATACTGTACATATCCAGGACCAATAATTATTCAAATTAGATTATTGCGATCAATCCTATTTAGAAGCTGCAGTCACAGGCATGGACCTTAATTGTGATTAAAATGTTTGCATGTTTACCCTTGATTTTTCAAACTTAAACACATAGAAGTCGGTGGGTCTTTGCTTCTATTACTCAAAAATTAGAAAATGGTGCTAAGAAAATAGTAGTTCACGAGTATTATGATGGCTATATAAATGTAATATCTGGTATTTCTTAGGGCAGTGTTCTTGGCCCATTACTTTTTTATATTTTATACACGGTATGGTGTTAGCACTAGAAAATAACTATGGCATATACAGAAAATTTAATTCTTATTGCATCAATTCCATTTGCTAAACGTAGACCTGTGATCGGTGAATTTCTTAATAGGGATCTAGCTAAAATTAGTCTATGGTGCAAAGTATGGTAAATGAAATTGATACATAATGAAACTCCAAGTATGAATGATTGTACGCAGGCCTAAGACAGTCGCATATCAATATTCAGATCTTTGCCTTTACATTTTCTCTTTGGCTATATACAACTAATTGGACATTTTAGAAATGATTCTTGATAACAAATATATTATATATTTTCTTTAAATCAATCACAGAGACGTTGTTTACTCCAGAAGAGTTTATAACTGTTATGGTGTTCTAATGTAATGGACGTATATGTTCTAAAACAGCTATTACCAACACCAATCGCTAGTTCTGGAGATTTTCCCTTCAGAGGATCCCTTGTTAATAACAACTTTGGAAAATCAATCTGTAATTTTGAATCTGTGAACCTAATGGGTTTTGATGTAACTGTTCTTGCAAGTTCCCTGAGACTGTATAGCCTATACGTTCGATATTTTCGAGGAGAAACATGATATCAATATACCTTTACAAAGTATGAGGATATTCCTCTATGTACATGCTGAATGTATGAATATATATATATATATATATATATATATATATATATATATATATATATATATATATATATATATATATATATATATATATATATATATATATATATATATATATATATATATATATATATATATATATCTATATATATATATATCTATATATATATATATCTATATATATATATATATATATATATATATATATATATATATATATATATATATATATGTGTGTGTGTGTGTGTGTGTGTGTGTGTGTCTGTGTGTGTGTGTGTAATGTACCTATACATTTATAAACCTATGACCAAATGGATCATAGGGAGATAGAGTGTGAACATTAAGTCACAACAGGATACGTAAGTAAGACCAAGCTAAATCGTTGCATAGGTAAACATTTTGTATGTAACGTCACCACAATACAAGCATCCCGTGAGAAACAGTTGACCTCTTGGTCTCTGCATGGAACCATATGGCTTCCGGTAGTAATCTTGTGTAATCATATTTGTAATAAATGCTGAGATAACTCATACAACGTTATCACCAAAACCTATATTTTTGTTAGTTCTATCAATATTGTCATACGGAATGGTCATCCGACCAAACTATCCATACTCCAGTGATGGAGCTACTAATAAACTGTTTTAAAGTTAACTTAACTAGACTTATTCAGAAGAAGTAACCTACAAAGTCCAACATATCTATATCACATTGAAGAGACATGAGATAAAACACTAATGTGTGTTTATAACAGTACCACACCAACAATTGGTGGCAGCGGTGGGATTGTAGTGGTCCACATGAAATTTGCGAAGTAGGCCCGTTCCCTGATGATAGTGTTAATTCCTTGGACCTTGTAATTCGTGGAAGTACCGATGCAACCATCTGCTGCAACGAAGATCTGGGAATAAGACGTGGATCCGTCCGGGCATGATACATTGAAGCCAGCCTTGTCATATCGTATCCACGAGCCGTTGTTCAATCTGCAATTAAACTTATTATCGTCAAAAGGATAAATTTTTTTCAGACAATTTTCATATGTATGGGAGAGAGCACCGTTTAGCACTATACCTAACTCGCATGAATACATTGATTTTTTCATAGAATTCAAAGGAGTCAGCTGTACATACTTTATAATTCATTGCTTCTGAGCAGTGAGTTAATTTATCTAAGTTTTTAATAACCGTATATGTTTCCTTATCAGGGTAAATCAATACGTGTCCTGTCAAACTGGATATTACAGGACTTGAGTTATTCGTCATGAAAGTCGGGAATGGTGATATCTTGTATGATTGCCAGGCATCGGAAGAATCAAAGGGAACTGTAATCATGATCCTGTAATTTTCAACGCTTGCTGTAATTAGGCTATAATAAAATTCTAACCTATGGGCGTCTAACGAAGGAACATAACCTATTTTCTCCCGTCCATTCTCCAAAATTAACGTTAAGTCTTTTATTGGCAACAGATGTGGTGATAGAACACCTTTAGTTGCTAACGTAATAGCTTCCACATAGTCTTTTGATTTCTCAATGAAATGTGCAATTTTAGTATGGATATGATCTATTTTTTAATTATAATACATTAATATTGCCAGCAAGTTTTGTACTTCCATAATCTGACTGATTTTGCTAGAATGGTCGTTCACCAAACTCATAATTTGATTAATTAATGTTAACTGATTCCTTAGTTCTGATGAAACTAATTCGTTTTCATGCTCTAAAAACTAAATTTTCTTATTTTGATTACTGATTTTAAGACGATTTGAAATCCCTAAGCCTAAACTTGCAACAGATCCAAAGATGTTTAGAGCAGCAAAAATAAACGGGTTACGTCTTTCAAGGTTAGTGTGTCTTACTGTCCACATCAGAAGGTCACGAGCCAAAGATTCTGCCTCGTAAGTCTTATTTTGCGATCTTGTGATAGCATTTCTGCTACTCTTAGTGTCGGTGCAAGCGAACTCTCTGTATTAAAAGGAAAATGTCTTTTATGCATCTCATTTAATGAAGCAGCAAACCTTGAAATGTCGCTCTTTAAGCTAGTGACGTCATTCTCTCAGAGAAAAATAGCTTGCATGTTTACTTCTATAACTATATTGCTTGCAGTGATAAAAACGTCTTCTGTTCTCTCTACTATTGTGCCATATCTAAAATCTATACTTTTAGTTTTAGGGCTCTTCCCACACGAGAAAAATTTCTGAGCAAACAATATCGCTCCTAACAATAAAAACTTCATTTTAGAAACCTGCAATGAGAAAAATATATGTAATTATTCCTGTATTAAGAAGAAAAAAAAAATGTCAACATACAAATATCATACATGTTTCATGGATAAGAAAAAAAAATTCCCTCACTTCCTTCTCTCTTATTTTGATTTCTTATGTGAGCCAATGGTACAATTCTCTCATCAGTGGGTTGGGATACGTTTTGAACTCTTAAATATATTGGCCGTTAATATTTCCAAAATGTTAAATGGGCCTTCAAATTTAGGTGTTAGTTTGTAATTGAGTCCTGTATGTATACATTATCACCCACGGTATATGTTTTAGTTGGCTTCGCTATTTTATCATGATTCCTTTTCATTATGATTTGTGATTCTAAATTCTTTCAAAGGATATCATAACGACTTTTGCTTGCATTTATTACTTCCTTTAAAGGATTTGATAAATTAGTTGTAGGCGTTAATACATGGAAAGGCGTTCTAACTGGGGTACCATACAATGCCTCGGGGAGGCGACATTTTAATTGATACATGATATGAGTGATTCAGAGTACTTAGTACCGCAGGTATTGCAATATCCCAGTTGGGGTCTGATCCCCCTAGTGTTAATCTTAATAGGTTTAAAACCTTCCTATTCGCTCTTTCCACTAGCCCATTCGACTCTGGGTGATAGATCATGGTATTGATTTTCTTTATGCTAAGGAATTCACACAATGAGTTAAGGAAATGATTATTAAATTCTCCACCCGAGTCTGAGATTATCATGTGTGGAATTCCATGTTTACAAATGTAACACTCGTAAAACTTCCTAGTGCAATCAATTGCAGTTTTAGTTTTAAGTGCTATCAGTTCTGTATATCGAGTGAAAGCATCCACAATTACTAAGAGGTGCTCATTTCCTCTGTCTGACTCGTAAAATCCTGTTAATAAATCTAAATGTATTCTTTCAAAGGGTTGATTGGGCACGGGATAAGCCCCTAGGCTGACAAGTGTTTATCGTGTGCCCTTTGTTTTACTGACAAGTGCGACAATTAGCTATGTGTTTTTTCATATCTGTAAGCATCGTAGGCCAATAAAACAATGATTTAGCTTTTTGTGACATTATGGAGAACCCCGGGTGTCCATGCAATGGATTTGCATGCAACCAATTTAGGACAGTGGATATAAGTGAGAATGGTACCACTACCTGGTCGTTGGTCACATGTGGTGTATTGCGAGTTTTCCTTGTCACGGATCTACACAGAATATTGTGCTTGATTATATAATTCTGCTGCATATACTTTATATATTCCTTTTCCTTAGGATTTCCTTTCAAAGCATTTATGATTATTTCTAATTTCTGATCTTTTCTTTGCTCAGTCTGTAATAATTCAGCGCTCCAGCCCAGATCTTCCTGTTCAGATACAGTTTTAACACTAGGTATGGATGTTGATATATCTATTAATTCAGCTAATGGCTCCGTACAAGATGACACGGGGTTGCGTGATAATGTATCAGAATTGATATTTGCTTTCCCTGATAAATACCCGATCCTTGCGCCAAAGTCTTGGATGATCAAATGCCACCGAGTTCGTTTGGGGCTGTGAGTAAAGCCTTTAAAGAAGTCGGTTAAGGGTTTATGATCAGTAAGAACCTTGACGGGATAACCGTATTTTATGAACTTAAAATGCACTAGTGAATTAACAATAGCCAGCCCTTCCTTGTCTATTATTGCATACTTACTTTCGGAAGTTCTCAGTTTGCTTGAATAAAAAGCTATCGGGAAAAACTGTTTGTCATATTGCTGAAGCAATACCCCACCTACTCCTAGGTCTGAGGCGTCTGTTGCAATGAAGAATTCCTTACTGAAGTCCAGAAATTTTAAGATAGGAGAACTACACAGTTCACCTTTCAAGGTATTAAATGCCGGTTGATGCTGTTCAGACCATATGAAATCTACGCCCTTCTTCGAAAGATCACTTAGGGGAGCGGCTATTATTGAATAATTGCGTATAACACGCCTATAATATCCACTACACCCCAGAAATTGTTATATTCCCTTGATATTAGTAGGTATCAGAAAGTTACGGATAGCCGACACCTTATCATGGACTACTTTAAGACCTTGACTAGACACCGTAAAACCTAAATAGACCAATTCCGTCTTGAAGAATTCACACTTACTAATCTTTACCCCTAAGTTATGCTGTCTTAGTCTCTGTAATACTAGTTCCAGTTTATGTAGATGTTCTTCTAAGGTTTTAGAAAAGATTACAAGGTCGTCCATATAGGCATGCAATATATCTTCTAGTAAGTTTTCAAACTTTCTAGTAAATGTTATGGGAACTCAACGTAAACCAAAAGTCATACGCAAAAATTCATAATGTCCCCTGGCTCTGCTGAAGGCAGTGTATGGGATACTATTTTCTTCTAATGATATCTGGTGAAAGCCTTTGAGTAAGTCCAAACTGGTAAAATATTTATTCTAACATAACAAAGATAAAATATCGTCAGTACATGGAACTGGGAATCAATCAGGGATCGTTTCCTCATTTAAGCGACAGAAGTCTACGCAGATACGCCATGTTTGATCTTTCTTTCGGTACAACTATTAATAGAAAATTATAAGGGCTGTTCGATTTCCTAATGACTCCTTCTTCTAGCATTTTACCTACTTCATCATTTATCTCATTCTGGAATTTCATATGGAGTCTGTATGAATGTACATAGATAATTTTCTGCTTGTCTCTTAACCTTATTTGATGATCAATAACATCTGTTTTTCCTAAGGATCCATCCGTAGTGGAGAAAACATCATGATATTCGGTTAAAAGTCTAAAACATTTCTGCTGAATTTCCTCTTCTTGAATGTCTTTATTGATTTTATTTTTAATAGATTGCAAAGGGGATTCATTCGCAACTGATTGAGCGTGATTGATTTCACCGACGGTAAGAATACGATGTTTATAAACTTCTACATCCAAGGTATATTGATTTTTGTGAATTACTAAAGTGGTATTTAAATGATTACAGACTTCAATATTACATTGTTGTTGTGAGGCGACTGTATAAATAGCTTGTGTGACGGACAATCCATTAGTTTTCAAAGTGTCGGAAAGGGTTAATATTCCAGATCCCGGCAAAGTTTTCTTTACTCACACGATTAATTTTGAAGTTACGTTCGGCTCGATAGATTGCGTGCAAGATGATATTACGGGTGAAGAAGAATTCTGTTGGGTCGCGTATATTATTTCTTTATTAATGAGACAAGTGATTGGTTCTTCAATGTACGTCACTGTTTTATTTGCCGTCGTCTATTTATCCAAAACTCATTTTAAGATATGAGAGGACTTAAAGAATTTTCCTTTGATATACACACCGTGTTTGTCAGTGGCTAAGATAATGTTTTGATTGCCCATAGACGGGTATCCTATAATTACAGCTGGACACATATCAATGTTTTGTACCACGACAAAGGTATCGGCAAATGTGCGCTTACCGACCTTTTACTGAACATGAATTACTCTTATTACATTTATTTCATTATTTCCTATACCCGAGAGCTTTACTCCGGACGTCTCTATAGGGAAGTTCGAAAATAACAAGTGATGAGTTCTCCAATCCATGATATTATGTGAACTACCAGAGTCAAAAAATAATGTAAAGGATCGGTGTTCTAAACAAGTTACCGAATCATATGTACATCAGTTTTTTTTTTGGGGGGGGGGGGGTACCACATAATCATTTGCTAGCAATATACCATATATAGATCTGTATTTTCCATGCATTTTTCTTTATTTTCGACTATGTCCATTAGGTATGTATTCTTTTTTTTTATATACCTATTTGAACGTTCATCCTTAATCACTTGTTTGTGGCTAAAAAAAAAAAATATATATATCCAGTCACACTCCTAGAATTATATTTTTAATATACTTCTTATTATTTGATATACATATACATTTATAAACCTATGACCAAATAGATCATAGGGAGATGGAGTATGAACGTCCAGTCATAACAGGATGAGTAAGTAAGACCAAGCTAAATCATTGCATAGGTAAACATTTTGTATGTAACGTCAACACTACGCAAGCATCCCGTGAGAAACAGTTGACCTCTTGGTCTCTGCACGGAACCAGATGGCTTCCGGTATTATCTTGTTTAATCATATTTGTAATAAATGCTGAGATAACTCATACAACGTTATCACCAAAACCCATATTTTTTTAGTTCTATCAATATTGTCATACGGAATGGT
>NC_090728.1:144779644-144797144 GCF_036898095.1 Palaemon carinicauda
ATCGGGTAAGTATATTCAAAAATTTATTTTACTAATGAAAATAACATTTTTCAATATTAATCTTACCCGATAATCATGTAGCTGATTCACACCCAGGGTGGTGGGTGGAGACCAGCATACATGTTAACAAAGAAGCTAAGTATCCCGTATTTTTTTTTATTAGTTATTCAAAAATAACATAAAATAAATAAGTACCTGGTAAGGAAGACGACTTGAACCATTACTCTGCCTTTATTAAGTACGTCTTCCTTACTGAGCGTAGCGGTCCTCTTAGGATGCTGAACGACTCTTAGGTGCTGAAGTATAAAGGGCTGCAACCCATACTAAAGGACCTCATCACAACCTTTAACCTCGGCGCTTCTCAAGAAAGAATTGACCACCCGCCAAATCAACAAGGATGTGGAAGGCTTCTTAGCCGACCGTACAACCCATAAAAAGTATTCAAGAGAAAGGTTAAAAAGGTTATGGGATTATGGGAATGTAGTGGCTGAGCCCCCGCCTACTACAGCATTCGTTGCTACGAATGGTCCCAGGGTGTAGCAGTTCTCGTAAAGAGACTGGACATCTTTGAGATAGAATGATGCGAACACTGACTTGCTTCTCCAATAGGTTGCATCCATAACACTCTGCAGAGAACGGTTCTGTTTGAGGGCCACTGAAGTAGCCACAGCTCTCACTTCATGTGTCCTTACCTTCAGCAAAGCAAGGTCTTCTTCCTTCAGATGAGAATGTGCTTCCCTAATCAGGAGCCTGAATAGGTAAGAAACTGAGTTCTTACCCCTTGGAAGAGAAGGCTTCTTGATAGCACACCATAAGGCTTCTGATTGTCCTCGTAAAGGTTATGACCTTTTTAGATAGTACCTAAGAGCTCTAACTGGGCAAAGTACTCTCTCCAGTTCGTCCCCCACCAAGTTGGACAGGCTTGGGATCTCGAACGACTTAGGCCAAGAACGTGAAGGAAGCTCGTTTTAGCAAAAAAAAACGAGCTGCAAGGAACATGTAGCCGTTTCAGATGTGAAAACTATGTTCCTGCTGAAGGCGTGGATCTCACTTACTCTTTTAGCTGTTGTCAAGCACTCGAGGAAAAGTTTTTAATGTGAGGTCCTTAAAAGAGGCTGATTGGAGAGGTTCAAATCTTGATGACATAAGGAACCTTAGGACCACGTCTAGATTCCAGCCTGTAGTGGACAACCGACGTTCCTTTGAGGTCTTAAAAGACCTAAGGAGGTCCTGTAGATCTTTGTTGGTGGAAAGATCCAAGCCTCTGTGGCGGAAAACCGCTGCCAACATACTTCTGTAACCCTTAATCGTAGGAGCTGAAAGGGACCTTACGTTCCTTAGATGTAACAGGAAGTCAGCAATCTGGGTTACAGTGGTACTGGATGAGGAAACTGCATTGGTCTTGTACCAGCTTCGGAAGACTTCCCCTTTAGACTGATAGACTCTGAGAGTAGATGTCGCTCTGGCTGCCTCCTTCGAAAAGCCCCTAGCTCTTGAGAGTCTTTCGAAAGTCTGAAGGCAGTCAGACGAAGAGCGTGGAGGTTTGGATGTACCTTCTTTACGTGAGGTAGACGTAGAAGGTCCACTCCTAGAGGAAGAGTCCTGGGAATGTCGACCAGCCATTGCAGTACCTCTATGAACCATTCTCTCGCGGGCCAGAGCGGAGCCAACCAACGTCAGCCGAGTCCCTTAGCGAGAGGCGAACTTCTGAAGTACCCTGTTGACAATCTTGAACGGCGGGAATGCATACAGGTCGAGATGGGACCAATCCAGCAGAAAAGCATCCACGTGAACTGCTGCTGGGTCTGGAATCGGAGAACAATACAACGGGAGCCTCTAGGTTATCGAGGTAGCGAACAGATCTATGGTTGGCTGACCCCACAGGGCCCAAAGTCTGCTGCAAACATTCTTGTGAAGGGTCCACTCTGTGGGGATGACCTGACCCTTCCGGCTAAGGCGATCTGCCATGACATTCATATCGCCCTGAATGAACCTCGTTACCAGCGTGAGCTTTCGATCTTTTAACCAGATGAGGAGGTCCCTTGCGATCTAGAACAACTTCCACGAAAGAGTCCCTCCCTGCTTGGAGATGTAAGCCAAGGCTGTGGTGTTGTCAGAGTCCACCTCCACCACCTTGTTAAGCTGGAGGGACTTGAAGTTTAACAAGGCCAGATGAACCGCCAACAGCTCCTTGCAATAGATGTGAAGTGTCCTTAGCTCCTGATTCCATGTACCCGAGCATTCCTGTCCGTCCAAAGTCGCACCCCAGCCCGTGTCTGATGCGTCAGAGAAGAGATGGCGGTCGGGTTTCTGAACAGCCAAAGGTAGACTTCCTTGAGAAGAAAGCTGTTCTTTCACCACGTGAGAGTAGACCTCCTCTCTTCGGAAACAGGAACTGAGATCGTCTCTAGCGTCATGTCCTTTATCCAGTGAGCCGCTAGATGATACTGAAGGGGGGGGGGAGGTGGGGTCTCCCTAACTCGATGAACAGGGCCAGCGATGAAAGTGTCCCTGTTAGACTCATCCACTACCTGACTGAGCATCGGTTCCTTCTCAGCATGCTCTGGAAGCAATCTAGGGCTTAGTAGATCTTTGGGGCCGACGGAAAAGCCCGAAAAGCTCGACTCTGAAGATCCATACCCAGGAGGACAATGGTCTGGGATGGGACGAGCTGGGACTCCTCAAAATTGACCAGGAGGCCCAGTTCCTTGGTCAGATCCATAGTCCATCTGAGAATCTCCAGACAGCGACAACTTGTGGGAGCTCTTAAAAGCTAGTCGTCTGACGGAGCTGGACACAAGATCATGGTACTGCTGCACAGTCTGTGAACTGTCAACCATGGGAAAGCGAGGAAGTACAGTGACAACCCGAAGCTGTCTAGACTGTCTGGGTCGTAAAGACAACTCCTTATCGGGTTGCTGAGGTTGCCGCACTGCGTCACAACAAGTCACTTCTGCTGGTTGTTGAACGTCTTCCCAGTGACACACTGACTCCGTAAACAAAAAATCCTCTAACAAGGACTAAGCTTGGACTACATGTCTTGCAACACAGCTCAAGGTCTATGGGAGCAGGTGTGGTAACAGACGGGGTTAGCGACTGAAGTGGAACCATTACCCTCCCTGGAAGCATGTTATGCTTAAATAAAAGTCCATAGGAGGCTAAGCAGCTAAAGGCTCCTCTCCAAATGACAGAGTCCTCAAGGGAATATCAGAAGGAGGGAGAATAGCACTTTCTCATCTACATGAACCATATCCGAGAAAAGCTAAGTTTTCTCAGTGAGGGTTTCACTGGTGCAAAAGCAGCAGACTAGAAGGCAACGTTATGAAACTGCTTGACAGTCTAGTGAGTTGGCAACAACCAAAGATGTGTGACTGAGAAGCATGCAGTAAGGTATGCAGAGCATGCTGTATGCAGAGCATGCTGTATGTAGAGCATGCTGTAAGGTAAGCAGAGCATGTTGCATGGCGTGCGGCTTATGCTGCATGGGATGAGGCTCATGCTGCATGGGATGAGGCTCATGCTGCATGGTATGAGGCTCATGCTGCATGGGATGAGGCTCAAGCTGCAAGGGATGAGGCTTATGCCGCATGCGTTGAGGAGGATGCATAGCATGAGGCTCCTCATAGCATGAGACTCCTGCCTCATGGGTTGAGGAGGATTCTGCATAGCATGAGGCTCCTGCCTCATGGGTTGAGGGGGATGCCGCATAGCATGAGGCTGCCTCATGGGTAGAGGAGGATGTCGCATAGCATGAGGCTCCTGCCTCATGGGTTGAGGAGGATGCCGCAAAGCATGAGGCTCCTGCCTCATGGTTTGAGGAGGATGCCGCATAGCATGAGGCTCCTGTGAAGTTCCTGCCTCAAGAGTTGCGTCTGCCTCAAGGGTTGAGGAGGTAGCTGCGCAGAGAGAGGCTCATGCTGTGAAGAATGCGGTTGCTGTATGCGTTGAGGCGGCTGCCTCATAGCATGAGGTTCCTCAAGAGTTGAGGCTCTTTCAAGAGTTGAGGCTCTTTCAAGAGTTGAGGTTCTTGCCTCAAGAGTGGAGGTGGCTGCCGCAAGAGTTGAGGTTGCTGCCTCAAGGATGGGGGAGGTTGCCGCAACGCAAGAGGTTGCTGCCTCGAGGATGGAGGAGGTTGTCGCAACACATGAAGCTCCTGCCTCAAGGGTAGAGTAGGTTGCTGCAAAGCATAAGACTCCTGCCTCAAGTGTTGAGGAGGTTGCCGCAAAGCAAGAGGCTCCTGCCTCAAGGAAAGTGGAGGTTGCTGCACAGCGCTGGTATCTGGCAACTCCCAATGCGGCAGCTCACGCGTGGAGGTAGGTTGAGGAACCTCAACATCATACGTCTGGCAGGGTGGACTGGTATCTGGCAACTCCCAAGCGGCAGCTAACGCGTGGAGGTAGGTTGAGGAACCTCAACATCATAAGTCTGGCAGGGTGGACTGGTATCTGGCAACTCCCAATGCGGCAGCTCACGCGTGGAGGTAGGATGAAGAACCTCAACATCATACGTCTGGTAGGGTGGACTGCGCAGAGGTGGAGGAGCGCTCGCAGGAGGAGGTGTGCTAACCTTCTCTGCCTGAAACTCCTGCATCAACACCGCAAGCTGAGACTGCATTGTCAGCAGCATAGACCACTGGAGTTTAAAAAAAAAAAAAAAAAAAAAAAGACAACAACAAACGGAGCTACTGTCCGTTGAGACTGAGGGTCTAAAACAGCTGGTGCGGCAACAGACTGAGTTACTGTCTGTTGCGATACCACCTTGCCTCTCTGGGAGGTGTGCAGTTGTCGTACTGCAGCAAGTCCGAACTGACCCAGTGTTAAAGACACCACCTAGGAGTTGGACTTGCGCGGAAGGGACCGACTTGCACTAAAAGCTGCAAGATTTGGACCATGGTTTCTGCGAGAAACCTCTTCCGCATACGAGGAATAAATGGGCTCTCTCGTCTTTGTGTGGGTGGGGTGATCACGTCAGCTACGTGAGTTGGTTACACCCGAAACCACGGAGGGAAACGTCTGTTCGTCGATCAAGGCCTGCTGAACCCATAAGTCCTTCGACATTACTTCTCCCCTGGGCTTGGGAGCTTGTAAGAGGTCCCAGACTAGGCGAACAACTGGCACGAACAGACGAACCCTCGAACGCAACACTGTAACACTTTGCGCTTATCACTTTATCACTTTTGATTTTCTGTTTGCACTTATTTCACTGAACTCGAAACTTTAAGTGGTTTGTACCTGAAACACGCAATTCTAGCCTTCATTAAAAGTTAGTAATTGCGAAAACAGTATTACAATGTAACAGAAAAACATAATGAAAGATAAATAATTCAGTGGCTGGAAAAGAGACTAAACACTAGATCAAAATAAACTACGTTTAAAATCTCTCACCGCTTAAAGCTTGAGAACAAGAATAAAACTCTAGAAACGTTTACCTTCTTCCCCTAAAGAGACTAGGGAGAAGAGCTAAAACGATAACAACGTTACCCGCTTGAACGAAACGTTTATCCTCCTCTCTCTCCCTCCGTCTCTATCTCTCTCTCTCTCTCTCTCTCTCTCTTGACTTAGAACCTGAGAGAAGAGCCCAATTATATATATCGTTAAAACATATTATTGTTAAAGGAAAAAAACTGAAAGATTTCCCAAATAAAAAGTTCCTTTATTAGAATTAAAACCATTTAAGCTAAGAAAGAATGAACAAAACGCTAGAATCGGTTTACTCTTACTGCAACGTGACACCGTGAATGCTCTCTCTCTATCGTAACGATAGAGCGCAAGTTGAACGTTCTGAACGTCACCAACTGCAGAGACAAAACAAAACGTTAGTTCAACTTTGAAAACAGTACGAGACTTATCAAAGAAATTCTTTCTAAAACATTAAAATAGCATAATATGTTAACAGGTAAAACGAAATGACGGGCTCAATGTAAATTAACTTCGGTTCCAAGAAAAGACCGCCTACTATTAGGAAAGGTCGAATATAAACAAATATAAAAATTAATTTAAGGAAGTTAATCAAAGAGGCCTATAAAAGGCGGAGAGATATAAAATAAATCTATAACTTTTGTTAAGCAAAATTAAGAGAGTCTATACTCTCTTCGACACCAACACTTCCGCCTAAGGGAAGGGTCGGCCATTTAAAAGTGAAAGAGAGTTCATACTCTCTTCGTACCAAAATTAAATCAAAAATTAAATCAAAATAATTCCAAAAACTTGCTAAGCTAATGATATAGCTTCCTGAATAGCGAAGGCTAAATTCTAGAGCAAATACATCACCAAATCGTGAGCAATAACTCCAGAATCAACAGCGTATCCATGTAGGTCTAGCCGGAGGCACGACAGAGGAAAAATTGAGGTGGTGTTGACAAGAAGTACTGGAGTACCTGACCACAGATGGCGCTGTGGTGTTCACCCCCACCTGTATAGCGATCGCTGGCGTATCCCTACCGTAGATTTCTGTCGGCAACAGAGTTGACAGCTACATGATTATCGGGTAAGATTAATATTGAAAAAGATATGATATTTTCTCGAGGAGTTTGAAACAGTAAATGATATGCTTCAGATCCTTTCGGCTATTGGGTTAAGAGATATATGAATTTCCAGATGTTCCTGTCAAAAAAATTAAGGGAATTTCGAGCCTCTACTTTAACTAACCTGACCTAACCCAAGGTAATGGTAGTTTTATCGGTTTTGTTTTTCCTTCTCACCACAAGTAATGCAATAGAATATAATGCCCATATACCTTATTATACTATACACAACATTAAATTATATACAATAATATTGTTATTATCTTTTGGAATAAGGATTACAGTTTTTTTTTTATTACGAATCTTATCTTAATTAACATTCGAATAATATATTCTATCTTTTAGCGTTTTTTTTTCTTTTGGGGGGATGGGGGGGGGGGTTAAAAGGTATACTCTATGGTATTATTTGGTATCAGCTAGGTATCTATTTAAGATTTATGGAGGGAACGGATACGTAGGCAAAGACTATTATCATATAATAGATGGTTTAAAAATAAAACAAAATATAAAATAAAACAATTTGTTAAAATATTTCGGGTATAAAACTGTAAAATCTTCACCTTAAGATACAAAACTCTATTGCAGATAATCATGTAAAATCTCTAATACCGGAAGGTAAAAAAATAGCCCAGGAATTCTTGCTTGAATTGATAATAATGGTATCTTTCGCAATATTAAAGTACATCATAACCAAAATATAAACGTATTTTGAACTTTGCAAGTTTTATTTATACAAATATTCTATAAAAACTCAGATTTTAAATATTCCAAGTTAAATGGAATATTCAGAGGTAACTTTCCAAAATGCCAGTGAGAACATTATTCATACATTATGAAGAAATTTCTGCGGCAATAATGAATAAAAAACTGACTTTACTGAAACCAAATTACTATAATTCATTGATATAAATACGATATCCTTAATTTGAGTTTTATATTGAAAATATAAGGAAGATTTTGTATATACCTATATACACATTTATGGAAATCCAACAATCTTGCATTGAAAACTATGATTGTAAGTGAAGTGAAAAACAAATTAAGTATTAGAATTTGATGAACATTGCTAACATTGATAAGTAGATTTAATTTATATATATATACATATATATATATATACATATATATATATATATATATATATATATATATATATATATATATATATAATACAGATGAATAAAACCTATAAATTTCAGCTTTCAAAACACAAATACCAAAACAGGCAAGAAAAAAAGTGGTAAGTGAAAATGAGTAAATAGAGGCAATAAATCAAAATTCAATTAGTGCAAACTAGGCCAACCGTCATCTCAAAATCATGCAAAAAAATTGCAAAATATGAAGAGATTGTCGGGCCAAATCCTTTTATACCGCCGGAGTTGAAAGAAACTATTTTTTGGATTATAGATTTTATGATAGCAATAACAATTACATTGATAGTCATTAATTTTTTTTCGTTATTATTTTTGTTGGGTACAATTGTTGAATCTGAGTATTAATAGATGGCACTTAATCCTGCCTTTTCGGAGACGAAGACCCATCCCTTCAAATATTTTTTTCATCCCTCATAACCATTCTGGAACTTCTAAATAATGCATTCTTTCCACGACTTCATTGTTGTTCATTCCTCATACAAGTCCAAACCCTTTCGAGACCCTAAAAAAAAGGCCTTTCCGTATCTACAAGTTTTTTTTTTTTTTTTTTTTTTTTTTTCAACTATATAACATCTTCAAAGGCCAACTAAACAGGAATAAGCTTTGTTTTATACGTCGTGACATCCTTTAGCCGTATCAGAATCAAGTTGTACAGCACGTGTTTCATACCCGCTCATACACTGTAATGCTATTGCTATTTAAACTTGCCCTCACATATACATTATTTGAATTTTTGTGCCATTGTTACCGTCAACTGTTTGTATATAAGCTCGTTATGTTGTTGAACAAACTTCCATTCAACTTATCTCTCTGTTAGTACCTAACACCCACCTTGCATAAAATAATACCCATCTGATTATTATGAATATAGGTAATGTATAACTACTCTTAATATTCTCTCATGAATGTTCTGTCCCAGTCTCTCTTCACAAGGAAGCAAATCGAGGCTTGCACAAACTTAGCTTCAACTTGGCCTTTGACCTGTTTATCATAAAGCTAACTTATACGCTAGTAGCTATGTAACTCATTACCTACGTTATTAGTAATGGCACAATAAATAACGTAGTAATCTTAATAAAATACAAGACACATTGGCCGTTAGTAACTGTAACTCGTTTATTTTATTCTGAATAGTTAACTTGCATGTGCTAACAACTTTTCCCGTTTTAATGTATTTCTTATAAGCTTCCTACAACGTAAGTAAAACAAAATCATCCTTAGATGTAGAATTCCCATTCTCTAATTATACAATGCCTATGGGTCTTGCTTATCAGCTTGGGTCCAAGTTATTTAAATTCACATTCCAAAAAGAAATATTTTGCAACTTTAAATCTTTTCTTTTTCCTTTTCCTTTTCCTTTCTTTTTCTTTTTCTTTTTCTTTTTCTTTTTCTTTTTCTTTTTATTATTATTATTATTATTATTATTATTATTATTATTATTATTATTATTATTATTTTTATTATTATTATTATTATTATTATTATTATTATTATTATTAGCTAACCTCCAACCCTACATGGAAAAGCCAATAGGGAAAATAACTCAGTGAGGAAAGTAAACAAATAAACTATACATGAAGCCACGAATAAAGAATATAAAACATCTTGAGAAAAGTAACAACGTTATAATAAATCTGTCATATATAAAGTGTATAGAGAGACTTATGTCAGCCAGTTCAACATAAAACACTTGTTGCGAGTTTTAACTTCTCAAATAATCACTGCCTTTGTTATATCAAAGTTACAGGTCATTGAAAGGGAAAATAACGCATTGATAGTCGAATGCCTAAAACACTATACTAAATCTATATGCTTAGGATAAAACTGTTTAGATAATAAGGAACAATAAATAATTGATAGTCGAGTGCCTAATACATTACACTAAATCTAGATGTTTAGGATAAAACTGTTTAGATAACAGGGAACAATATAATACTGATAGTTGAGTGCCAAAAACATTATACTAAATATACACGTTTAGGATTAAACTCTTTATATTATCTTCCTGGAGTTTCATTTGCATAATTCTAGCGTAAATATCATTTGGCAATTTCAAAGAAAATACATTGAATTTAGGGTCTCACTAAAACCCAATTGAATTAATTCGTACCTATAATGGTAAATTAAAAAAAAAAATATTGAGATTAAAACAGTTTCTACATAATAAAATATTACTATTTTCTTTGAAAAATACTTGTGAGACATGAAATGAAAGCAGTTCTATAACTTTTCACATTAGAATACGAATTAGCTAATGAGTTTCACATCATTCTTTATTGTTCAGAGCTTTTTTAACTATCACATAAAATCATAATAGCTCATTGCTGTAAACAGTGCTATTCCTAAATATAAATTTCAATCATGGTAACTGTAACCCCGATTTTTCAGTCGAAATTTTCATGCATTCTCTCAACTTTCAGATGGTCCTATTGGCGAAGAGAAATGATATATAGCACATTGAAGAACCTGTCACTAATAGCTATGCAATATAAATGCTTATATATCAAGCTGATACACTTTATATTGTTTTAAGTAATTTGTTTCAATAACAAACACATGATATCACATCATATCAATTATCCGTATACCGTAAGGACATTCGGAATTTCTAATCAATTTATTACACAATTCATTCTTATCAAGATAATATAATCAATTGAAAGCTTCAGCGTAGAGAAATTGTATTCATTGAACCAATATCATGTTAAGCGTAAATATTATCTCAAAATAAAGCATCTTATCGACAAATTAATGGGATTTGTTGATATTGCTCCGTCGCACTGAATACGAAATATTTCTCTTGGATTCCATTTATCTAGTTTGTTCAGAAAATAGCTCGTTAACTTTTTTTTTTAGATTTAAATTCTTAATTACTGTTCTTTTTCGTATTCAACAAACATATGTTATGTGATAGAGTCGGGGCAACCGTGAAGAAATGTGCCAAGGATTGTCAGTGGACAAAAAAATGTGTAAGTAGGCCATCGCTAGTGGCGGTGGCCTCCCATGTTTCTAATCTTTTCTTTTTACATGATGCAGGAACGGGCGTGCAATTTTTGGTAGACACGGGTGCTTGTCGGTCTCTTTTGCCAAGGGAACTCTTCAGGACACGACGTAGTCTGTCTACGTCTGCTGACGTCCGCTTGGTAACTGTCAATGGATCTGCAATACCCACCTACGGTTACGAGAACCTCATATTATCGTTCGGAAACGGTAAATTTAATGGGAAGTTTCTCGTTGCTGACATCACATTGCCAATCCTAGGTGTGGATTTCCTCTCTCATTTTCCCCTTCTGGTCGATGTCCCCGACCCACGATTGGTTAACGTAGACTCATACTTGTCGACACCTCTTCCACCCGTCCCCTCCAGGCTCGCTCTCCACATCAGCATACCCACGGATGCCTACGCCCACCTCCTCACGTCATACCCGGAATTTTCCATCCAGAACTTCACCAAACGCCCACAGCTCCTGCCAAGCACGGTATTTATCACCATATCAAGATGACGGGATCCCCAGTCTTCGCAAAATTTTGACGTCTGGCACCAGAACGATTGGCAGCCGCCAACCAGACGTTCGCCGAAATGGAGGAAATGGGCCTTTGCCAAAAGGCCTCCAGCCCATGGTTCTGAAGAAAGACGGCTCCCTCCGTCTGTGCGGGGATTACAGGCACCTGAACATGCTAACAGAACCGGATCACTACCCCCTCTCAAACATTGCCGACGTGAGCTCCTACCTGCACAAAGTAAAGGTTTTTTTCTACGCTCGACCTCCTGAAAGAGGTATTAATAGGTGCCTATGAACCAAGAAGACATCCCCAAGACCGCCATCACCCCTCCGTTTGGTACATACACCTTCTATTACTCCTGTTTTGGCCTTCGTAATGCTGGGGCCACGTTTCAACGTCTCATGGATGGCATCTTAGGCGACCTCCCCTTCTGTGTATATTATGTGGACGACATACTTGTGTTATCCTCCCCAAAAGAGGAACACCTCTGTCACCTGCGTATCGTGCTCGACCGACTGCAACAAAACAGCCCAGTAGTCCGGTGGGACAAGTTTACCTTTGGCGCCAACGAAGTGTCATTCTTAGGGCACCGCATCACTCTTGAAGGACTCCTTCCCCTCCCTGAGAAGGTAGCAGATGTTCAGGACTTCCCAGCGCCCTCGACCGTCAAAGCTCTGCAGGAATTCTTGGGCATGATCAACTATTATCACTGTTTTCTACCAGCCATTGCCGCCACTCTTGCTCCCCTCTACGCCTCCCTCAAGGACAAGCCAAAGGACCTGAATTGGGATTCCCTTCAAGAAGCGGCCTTCTACAAGGCAAAAAAGGCCCTATCAACCACTGCGGCTCTCACTTTTACTATCCCACATGCCCCTCTCTTCTCCATCGATGCCAGCGACGTTACTATTGGTGCAGTACTCAAGCAAGTGGTCAACGGCTCACCCTGCCCATTGCCCTTCTTCAGCAGAAAATTAACCAAGGCAGAATTGGGTTATTCTACCTTCGATCGCAAATTGCTGGCGGTGCACATGGCTGTCCGTTACTTTCGCCATTTCTTAGAAGGTACGCCCTTCGTAATTCGTACAGACCACATGTCTCTGGTGCACGCCTTCACTCGACAGTCTGACGCCTAGTCCGCCCATAAATGCCGACATCTCTTCGCCGTGACTGAATACAATTGCACCCTTCAATAGGTCCCTGGGGATATGAATCCCATTATCGATGCCCTGTCAAGAAACACGTTGGTTGCCTTTCAACTAGGATTAGATTACAACACCCTGGCTGAAGCCCAACAACAGGATCCAGAGTATCAAGCATGTAGGACATACTGCACGTCCCTCTGTTTGGAAGACTTCCCTCGAAGACTCCAACACCACCCTCCTCTGGGATGTCAGTACTGATAGACCATGACTTCGGTTTCCTGCTCTCCTGCACCGGCAGGTGTTTGATTTCATTCACGGCCTTTCACATCCCTCGTGCTGTTCTACTGCACAGCTGCTGAAGGCGAAGTTCATTTGGCATGGCATTTCTAAGGATGCTAAGGATTGGGTTCGCGCCTGTACTTTTTGCCAAACTTCCAAAGTATATCGACACACGGATTCAGGAGTGGGCACCTTTCCAAAACCTCAGCGTCGTTTTGCACACATTCACGTCGATATTGTAGGCCTCCTACCCACATCACAAAGAAATAGTTACCGTTTTACAGTCATCGACCACTCCACTCGTCTGCCTCATGTACATCTGGTTTACTCTCAGGATGGATTGCAAGATTTGGTATCCCTGAGCATATTACTTTTGACAGGGGTACCACTTTCACCTCTCAACTGTGGACATCATTAGGGAATCTCCTGGGCATCACCCTACATCAGACAACGGCCTACAACATCGCTGCCAATGGAATGGTTGAACGTTTTCATTGCACCATCAAAGCAGCTTTGATGTCCTGCTACAAGGATACCAACTGGTTTATTCTGCTTCCCTGGGTCATCCTGGGACTAAGGACCACTCCTAAAAACGACCTCGACGTTTTGGCAGCTGAAATGGTGTATGGCGACCTGTTGGTCGTTCCTGCCGAATTCTTTCCTTCTACAACCTCCTCCGACGATCTCCAGCACTTACGTCACGTTGTGGGAAAATTTACTCCGTGCCGCCAGACTTACAAGCCCCCAGCGAAGCATCACATACCGACAGACTTGCACTCTGCAACACATGTCTTCCTGCGCAACGACACTAGCAAGCCACCGCTATCGCCCCCTTACAAGGGCCCTTTCCTTGTGATCTGACGCAGTCCGAAAGCATTCCCACTAAACATTCGGGGCAAAGAAGACTGGGTCTCCATTGATCGTTTAAAACCTGCTTATCTCCTGCCAGATGACCCGCCTACAGTTCGCCTCTCTAGATCAGGGCGCCCTATTTAACATGTACAGTATGTCATTTTTAGGGGGAGAGCCATGTACCAACCGTGTGTCACACGATTGTACATGGTTAATTTTGTCCTTGTATCTTCGCTCTTCCCCCGCACTAAAAAGAACTTGAATAAACATGCCTGTTTTTCTCACCGGTAACAGTGTCGATTTTGAACATGAAATTTCTTGTTGCATTGAGGTTTTGTATATAAAGGAGAGTGTTCTATGATAAATTCACTCAGTTGCTTTCATCCTGTCTTTGAGTCACAACCTTCTCTTGGCCCGTCACAAGACCCTTTCCTTGACCCACTTACAATAATACTTCGAGTTTTCTTAGATTTCACTTTCATCCTCGATAATTTGCACCGGGGACTAATTTTAGCTTTATATCTATTAAGGGATTCAGCAGTCTCAGGTCCATATTCAGGCAATGGAACTGATTCAAAGAAGTAGCATTATTAGCATATCCAATTAGATTGTTTTTAAGACCAAACCACACTGCCCTTAGGAACTCCAGATGTTACGTTCTTATAGTCGCTAAGGTACACACCAATGACTACCTGTTGTAACCTATCTCTTAAAAAAAATCCATTATGATGCCAGGAATAGACCCATTTAATACCATCGATGTAATTTTGAAAACAAAGCTCATAATGTTAACAGTCTAAGACAGCATTAAAATCAATGGCTAGAATATGAACTTCAAGGGACTTGTAAAGCATATGATATTATAAGAAGGGCACCACATGCTACAAGGCTTTTACTATAGCCAAACTGCAAACAAGGGAACAAATTATATACACTTTATCATCCAGTGTGTAAACAATATATGTGTGTATGTACGCACCTCTGGAAGCAATTGTTGAAATCTAGAAACGATTGATTAATTAATTTCCCAGTGTTTCTATAACTTATGGTAATTGATCTGATCATTTTATGAAGGAAAAATCAAACTTCCTAAGATGATCTGTAGCTTGATGTTATGGTTAAATATGTGTATTAAACAGCTGTTTACAATATCCTATTGCACGGATGCGATAGGCAAACTTCATACTTGATTTTTCTTTAATGAATGATGCCCAATTATAAGTTAGATTATATGATTACTACTTAAATACATACTGTATATAATAATTTTTTCCCCTTTAAATATATTTTAATTTATGAAAATTATAAAAAAAAAAAAATTATGAGTGTTAGGATTAAACAGAATTTCACTACATGATCAGAAAATAAAATATATGATAGAACTCTATTGATTAGATCCAGAATTATTTCAATACCGAAATGAAAATGTGCCGTTACTAAAATCATGGTTTTCGCCAAATAAAACCAAAGCAATAATCGTCCTTATTATTCGGCCAAAAATTCATTCACTGCATAAATAGTCAAAGCAATAACACCATTTTTATTGTATGCGATAACTTTGATGGAAGATGCAGGCACTTACACAAACTGATGCACCTCTGAAAATTACACACACACACACATATATATATATATATATGTATATATATATATATATATATATATGCATATATATGCATATATATATATATATATATATATACATATATATATATACATATATATATGTATATATATATATATATATATATACATATATATATGTGTATATATATATATATATATATATACATATATATATGTGTATATATATATATATATATACATATATATATGTATATATATATATATATATATACATATATATATATGTGTATATATATATATATATATATATACATATATATATGTGTATATATATATATATATGTATGTATATATATATATATATATATCTATATATATACATATATATATATATATATATATATACATATATATACATACATATATATATATATATATATATGTATATATATATATATATATATATTAATATATATATTAATATATATATGTATATATATATACATACATATATATATATATATATATATATGTGTATATATATATATATATACATATAAATATATATATATATATATATATATATGTATATATATATATATATATATACATATAAATATATATATATGTATATATATATATATATATATATTTATATATATATATATATATATATATATAATCACATATACTCCAGCCAACGAATAGTAACGACGTTTTACAATTTTACTTATTTGACTATCAATGGCCCTGTTGGAGCCCTTGCGATTGTAACTTCCTGCTTTTCCAAATAGGGTTGTAGTTGGATTAATAATAATAATAATAATAATAATAATAATAATAATAATAATAATAATAATAATAATAATAATAATAATAATAATAATAATAAAGCAAATGTATTACCAAAGCAGTCAGTAACCCTTTTATTAAATTAACTTGCTTATAAACGCTGCTATAGTATTAATATCATAATTATCTTTCTATTCATAAATCAAAACACACACTAGTGATGAAAATCTTGCAATGCTTTTGCAATTTGAAATAAAATTTGTACATATTTTCAGTAGTCTAAACCATATAAACAGTAACAATAACATTATCTGTTGTTTCTGGCACATATTTTCCTCGTTTCATATGGAATTTTAAGTCATCTCCACCGTGTGTAAGTATTACTTCTGTTTCCAAAAGTGTATCCTGAAGATTTCACGTAAATTTTTAATCAACAGTCTCTTTAGGGTAATCATGTGGAGCGATGAAGCAGCCAATTTTGTAACGCAGGGGTATATGAACGATATAATCTTAATAGAAAATATCTTCCATTTAATCAGAGAGAAAAGTCTGATGTCTCTTTGTAGATTAAATATGCTAATTTACTAATACCATTCATCTCCATTTAGTTTGATATTCTAATTTCCGAATATTGATATAACTGAGCGTCGAAAAATAATATTGGAAATGCTTATCGGAGTAGATCATACATATCTAGGAGGTGTCATAAAAGTCAATAAAAAATACCTTATTTGTATATAATATGAACTTGGATTAACAATAAAACTTCAGGCCCGGACAATAGCAGTAGGACGGCTCATTTTAGGTCTTCGACCACGAACAGTTATGTGTAATATAACTTGGATGAAAAACAAAACAGCTCAGATGATAATAATTGGGAGATTGACGAAATTCTTTCGACAAATTCATTTCCTTATGAACTTCTATAAAATTTTTATGTTTATATTCTTTGAATTCGATTTTTTTTTTTTAACGTAAAGAATCATCTTGCTAACTAAGATACTTTAGTCCACCAAGCAAAACAGTATATCACTTTAAACATTTATATTTGCAAGTTACTCCAGAAATCGTCGATGCATTCCCTACGGAGAACGTTGTACTGCTTTAACTAAGTTGAATAATTTAGAGTGAGACCAACTGGGCACAAAGCACCTGCCAATAAAAGCGAGCATCTCTAACTTCCCAACTGAGACGCGATCTGTCAACTCTGAGACGATTAAATGCTCATAGGCCGGAATGCAGATCCCAGTTGCATTTGCCAGCGATGAGCAGTGGCATAATGATGAACAGATGCAGAAGCAGATGCCGTGAACAGATTAAGGCTTCTGGAAGGGTACTGACAAAGTCGTACTTGAAAGGAAAACGTTAAGGATGCGAAGGGCGTTAACAATTCTAAGCTTCTTTGATTGTGAAAAATAGCAAGAGTTATCATAAGAATGAATAACATCTGGTCGTTTTCAAGGATAAAAGGTAAACTGTTACATTTTGCTCTGATTAAAGAATAAGTGCAAAAACTTCTTCTAATATTCTGTTGTATTTTAATCCAGCATCAAGGTTTAGTAACATGATATATCATACTGTATTTAATGAGAAATTATCGTGAAGCCCAGCCTTACGTTATGATCTTTGAAAACCAAATATAAACAGCAGACTAAAGAAATGTGAAG
>NC_090728.1:144802144-144804644 GCF_036898095.1 Palaemon carinicauda
CATACCATTAACTCTCTAAATGAAGGTTCCATGTCTACCTAAATTAAGCCCATTTAAAAAGTGAATTCATCATCCCTTGGAAAGGGAAAGGAACTAGATAATTAACAATAAAAGGAAACAAAATAAATATTTTCTAATGTCTTAATCTATAGCGTTAGGGACTGTACGTATTCATTCATCATACCGAGGAAAGTTTTCATAAGCAAAAAAATACAGTAAAAGTATCAGTCCTCATTTAGTTGTAATATAAAAACGAAATCACCAAACAGAAATAGATTGAACATATTTTAGTTTTCTCCATGAAAGAAATTTTCGGTCAACTTGTTTTTGGAACAAAACCAAGACATACGGGTCATTAAAACAAAATTCAAAAATAAAAAATTATTTGACATTCTAAGAATTTGAGAAAAAATTTCCGCGTGTTTATGTCAGAATTCTTGATAAGTCACTGCTTAGCTATTAATTCCGTTCCACGGTACACGGCCATGCATGTACGACATTTTTCGTTATTCAAATTAGTATTGCAAATATATTAACGGGTTGGGACACACTGACTCTAACACTTTATATGATCCAAAGCCACCGGGCTAATATTTATTGAAAATCGTAAACATTCGGTAAATGGAATAAGAAAATAATTTATATAAAATTTCCTATAAAAATGCCTGGCTAAACTGTAAATAAAATTCGGTCAATACTGAAATCTTTAAAGCTTCTACCAGCGAACCTTGAGTATTTGCATTACAAATTTCTAGGACCATTTCAGTGGTTAGAGTCTGGATTGCGTCCACCCCTTTTAAACTGATTTATATTACTAGTAACTATTAGATGCGTCAATACCTTCCTCACAATTTTGATGCATGAAAGTGCTTTTTTATTTATATTAAAAGACTGGTGGAAAAAAAGATAAGCTAAAATGTATGTACTGATAAATCTATTATTTAAACTTTGAAATTTAAACTATTAAAGGTTTGAACGTCCCTTTCGAGGACAGGGTCAAGAACAGGTCACTGTGTTGTTAAGTGTCCTAGAGATCGAATATGTACACATGATCAACACACAACGAAACTCCTCCCACACTAGGATTTGGGAAAACTAGGCAATTGATCCTGAAATCTCAGCGGGTAAACATATGAATACCCATCTCCCATCTTCTTTCCCGCCATTATCCCTACATCAAAGGGTCGGTTACCTGATGATTACAAGGACGCCCTAGCCGCATCCATGTTCTTACAGCATCAGGCATGGTTCATAATTTGGCTGAGGGTTTTCACAATCGCATGCCCCTACAGTCCTTAATCACAGTTACTAGCATTGGCACTAGTCTTTGATTTAATAGTCCAACTGCAAGACAGTAGTTTCCACAGTGATTCCTAAAATGCAAGACTAAATGGCAGAACCTGTCCTTTTAGTCACCTTATTCGACACACAGGACGTACCGGTGGTAGTATTCTTACACCTCTCCCACAAGACAAGGGTCCCATCTACCATCCTAAGTCAATAGATCAAAGTTGTAGACGCTAATAATAGCTATCATGACTTGAGCACAGATTGAACTGTTTCCAGATTGCTAGTCATCAATGTTTACATAGGGATACCAAAAATAAAAACGACGCAAAACTAATAATCATAAAAAATAACAAGACAAAACTTAGCAAAAAGGAACTGAAGTTAAAGATATTGAATTCCAAAATCCAACTCACCGGTATTCCCAGAAGTAGATTTAAACTGAGCGTTATATGAACTTAAATTTTACCTGAAACCGAAAAATTATGGCTTGAAAAATACATACATTTAACGTGAAGGGCATTATCAGTTTATCTGGTAGGAATATTATTTAGTAAACAAGGCAATTATTTATGACTAACATATAAAACAGATTCTTGCCAATTTATTACAATTCGTAAAAATGATTGTCAACAAATTAAAAAGAATTTCTCTAGTCAAACCTTTGTTAATTTTATTCATTTAAAGATTAAATATACAATTAACGTTTATTATTCTCAGTATTTTTTCCTTGAATAATTGAAATCTTTGTATTCCTGAGAATTTCGATTAAGCAAATTATTTGAAATAGTTGAATGCAACAAACTTTATGGTCTTTGAAATCCCTCGCCCATTATTTTCAACTATTGTGAAAGCCATTCTGAAATTCCCCAAACTTCTGTTTAAAAAACAGGAATCATATACATACATACATACATACATATATATATATATATATATATATAAATATATATATATATATATATATAAACACATATATATATCTATCTATCTATCTATCTATATATATATATATATATATATATTCATATATATATATATATATATGCATGTATATATATATATATATATATATAAAACACACGCACATACATACATATATATATATATATATATATTCATATATATATATATATATATATGCATGTATATATATATATATATTATAATACATATATATATATATATATATATAAAACACACGCACATACAT
>NC_090728.1:144808738-144811238 GCF_036898095.1 Palaemon carinicauda
GTTTATTTTCTAAATTTTAAGCACAAAAAAAAAAAAAACAATTACTGATAAAGTATTTCAAGATTTTTGCTAATCAATCTATCAAAAAGATATCTTTAAATTCTATAAATCGACTATGTTTTCGGTAATCTTCTATATGGTCTTGAGCTGCTGACTCTTATCTTAATATTCCGAAGAAAAACTTGCTCTCTATTAAATTCCTTACCAATGATCTCTGCATTATTTTCCGGCAGCGTGATTCAGTTAATTTTTTTTTTGCCTGTCACAAATTTTTTTTTCATAATTCCGATAATTCCGATCATCCTTTTATTTCAAATCTTCCAGAATTGTAGAATCCATTACGTAGTACTAGGTTTGCAGTTAATTATAAGTCTTGCCCTCTCTATCAAAAGGCTTGAAACTACACAATACTTCAGAAGTTTGATTCCAACTGTGACCACATTGTAGAATGATCTTCCTAATATGGTGTTTGAATCACAGGAAGTTCAGATGTTCCAACTTTGTATCAAATATTTTCTTTTGTTGACATAAGCCTTATTTCATGGATTATATAAGACTGGTCGATTTTTAAGTTGTTATTGATCTTAATATATATATATATATATATATATATATATTAAAATGTCATTATTTCTTACATACACTTTATTCGATATTTTTCTATTTACTATTCGCAATTGATGGCTATATTTGTTGGACCCGTAGGACTTACGGCATCCTTTTTGTTCAGCTGAGGTTGTACCTTGGCTAATAATAATAATAATAATAATAATAATAATAATAATAATAATAATAATAATAATAATAATAATAATAATAATAATAATGTAATGAAAAGGCTCACAAACACAGATGAGTATCGTAAATTATATATTTTCTTTAAACCATTAACATAAACGAGGTTTAGTACAGAAGTGTTTATAACTGTTATGGTGTCCTAATTTATTGGATACGTATTTTTAGAAATATCTATTACCAACACCAATCCCTAGTTCAGGAGATTTTCCCTTCAGAAGACCCCTTGGTCGTAACAACTTTTGAAAAACAAACTGTAATTTCGAATTTGCGAACCAGATATAACTGTTCTCTAAGAACGTGTAGTCTACTTATTAGACATTTTCTATGAGAATCAAGAGATCAATATGCATTCAAAAAGTGAGAGTATATTCTTTTATGTATATACTGCATGCATAAATATATACGTATATGAGTGCATTTTTGTGTATATACGAATATTCAGGAGCAGTAGCCTTTTTATCTGCACCCTTCAAAATTATCTCGAGGGTAATGATCATTGCGTATATCATCTTATTTTGTTTTGTGTGAAAAGTGACTTCCACTTTCGAATGGTGTTAGAATAATACTGAAACTTCTGATCACCAGGTCATTTCCTACACGACTGTTACTCTGAGTTGACACTCGCTGTAGAACCCAATTATTCTTCAGTGGCTGCTATGTGATCTTTATAAGCATTCAGAACTGCGAGACAGAAGACGTGGGGAGATCGTTCGATTCCATGGGGAACAGAGATCTATACTTTGCTTAAATCTTATTATAACTGCCTGACGAAGAACTGAATTACCAAGAATTCTGGTTTTATAAGAGCCAACCTTTAGCGAGAGAGAGAGAGAGAGAGAGAGAGAGAGAGAGAGAGAGTATGTTGCAATTTTAAAAAGGTTAGCAACTGTCTACTTTTCCAAAGCTAAAATCTCTTAATTGGAAAGAATGTTAGATATACCAGCAATACCTAACGAACTGAAATTTGTTTCTGACTATTATTAATATGATTGAAAGTATACAAAAGCTTATATATATATATATATATATATGTATATATATATATATATATATACACATGTGTATATATATGTAAATATATATATATATATATATATACTGTATATTTATATATATATATATATATATATGAATATATATATATATATATATATATATGAATATATATATATATATATATATATAAATATATGTATATATATATATATATATATACATACATATATATATATATATATATATTTATATATATATATATATATATAGTATACATTTTATATACAAATACATTGTATATATATATATATATATATATATCAACCACGAATGGCATTTAATACCGAATTCTATCTTGGGAATATATATCCACTTTAAATTAATGTTATGGTAACAGCTCCTGGCCGGGTGGAGATTCGAACCCACACCTATTCGGCTGGAAACCATGCCGGCAGAGACCCTACCTACTGAGCTATCAAGAGAGATAAAAGTTAAAGACAGGTCCCCCGTACATATTCCTGTCGAATTCAGGAATCTGTTCATAGACTTGAAATAAACCCATCTCCACCATGATAGCTGAATCGTTATTGAAATCTTTAAAACGTCTTAAGGTAAAAAACTGATTATTAAGGATTAATTTGAAACTAATAAATAAACAAAAAAATGATGAGACATTTTATACTCTTTTACAAAGAGTTCAGTGTGG
>NC_090728.1:144818738-144831238 GCF_036898095.1 Palaemon carinicauda
TCAAAGCAACAAGAATTTTCATGTTCAAATATTGACACTGTTACAGAGGAAAAAAGCAGGGATGATTTTTCAGGTTCCTTTTAGTGCGAGGGGAGAGCGAGGTTACAAGCACAAAATGAACTATGTAAGATCGTGTGACACACGGTTGGTGACATATTGTACATGTTAAATAGGGAGCCCAGATCTAGAGAGGCGAACTGTAGGCGGGTCATCCGGCAAAAGATAAGCAGGATTTAGACGATCAATGGAGACCCAGTCTTCTTTGCCACGAATGTTGAGTAGGCATCCTCTTCGTCAGGGGTAGAGGCGTTGGAGGTCTTGAAGTGGCTGTCCATAAGGGCGTTGACTTTAGTCAACAAGTACTTTGCGAGTAAATTATCAACATCGGGTATGGCAGCGCATATAGGTCCGGGTAAACGACGTATCCAAAGGGCATGAAGTAGGTTCACCTCACAAGGAGAGCCATCTACGGCAGTTTGAAGGAGAGCGATACTGGTGATTTTCCTGAGGGCAAACGAAGCCCTTTGGTCCCCCAATGGTTGTTGCGAGAGCTGAAAAAAGCTTTGCTACATGGGCGGCTGGCGACGGCAACTACTGCTGCAGAAGGTATGTTTTGAGGGCGTCATACGCTATTGGGTTGTTTCCTTGTTCAAAAAGCCAGTCGGATATTTACGGGAAGGTGTCCTCGGGTATCGCTGCGAGAACACAATATGCTTTGGTGGTTGAGCGAGTCACGCCCTTAATGCGACACTGGACTTCTGCACGCTGAAACCAAGCAAACGCCTCTCCGCTGGCGAACGGTGAAAGTTTCAATGGGGCAGCGCCAACTTCTGTAGAGTCCGTCATAGTACCAACGATGGAGGGGCGAGGGGGGGGGGGTGGAAGGCGGTGGGATTGAGTCGACTGTCGGGGTCACCAATAAGATGGAGCCGAGAGAAGGTTGTGAATTCAAAGGCTGTGTGAAAGCAACTGGGTTACTTTATTGAAGAACACTCTCCTTTCTATACAAAATCTCATAGCAACAAGAATTTTCATGTTCAAATATTGACACTGTTACAGAGGAAAAAAGCAGACATGATTTTTCAGGTTCTTTTTAGTGCGAGGGGAGAGCGAAGATAAAAGCACATAATGAACTATGTACGATTGTGTGACACACGGTTGGTACATGGCTCCCTCCCTAAAAATGACATATTGTACATTTTAAATAGGGAGCCCTGATCTAGAGAGGCGAACTGTAGGCGTGTCATCCGATAGAAGATAAGCAGGATTTAGACGATCAATGGAGACCCAGTCTTCTTTGCCACGAATGTTGAGTAGGTATCCTCTTTGTCAGGGGTGGAGGCGTTGATGTAGGTCTTGAAGTGGCTGTCCATAAGGGAGTCGGCTTTGGTCATCAAGTCCTTTATGGGTAAACTATCGACATCGGGTATGGCAGTGCGTATAGGTCTGGGTAAACGGTGTATCCAAAGGGCACGAAGTAGACCTCACGAGGAGACAGTTTGAAGGCGAGGGATACTGGTCATTTCCCTGAGGGCAAGAGAAGCCCTTTGGACCACCAACGGTTGTTGAGAGAACTGAAAAAGCTTTGCTACACGGGCGGCTGGCGACGGTGAGTACTGCTGCGGAAGGTATGTTTTGAGGGCATCATACGCTATTGGGGTGTCTCCTTGTTCACAAAGCCAGTCGGCTATTTCCGGGAAGGTGTCCTCGGGTATTGCCGCGAGAACATAATCTGCTTTGGTGGTTGAGCGAGTCATGCCCTTAATGCGACACTGGACTTCTGCGCGCTGAAACCAAGAAAAAACCTCTGCGCTGGTGAACGGTGAAAGTTTCAATGGGGCAGCGCCAACTTCTGTAGAGTCCGTCATAGTATCAACGATGGAGGGGCAAGGGGGGGGGGGGTGGAAGGCGGTGGGAGTGAGTCGACTTTCAGGGTCACCAATGTGACGGAGCCGAGAAAAGGCTGTGAATTCAAAGGCAGTGTGAAAGCAACTGGGTTAGTTTAATAAAGAACACTCTCCTTTCTATACAAAATCTCATAGCAACAAGAATTTTCATGATCAAATAATGACACTGTTACAGAGGAAAAAAGCAGACATGATTTTTCAGGTTCTTTTTAGTGCGAGGGGAGAGCGAAGATACAAGCACAAAATGAACTATGTACAATCGTGTGAAACACGGTTGGTACATGTTTGTCCATATGTGTGCGTGTGTGTCTGTATGTGTGAGAATGTGCAATCTGGGCATATCCCTCTGTGAGGCTTTCCTTTTAATGATGGGTTTCAAAGGCAATTTGTTAACTTAATGTAGCTCCCTTAACCCTAAAGATAAATTCTTCTTCTCGTTACTCTCATTTCTCATAATAGATTCCAAGGGATATGTCGCCATCATTTAAAGGTTTAAATGTCGCTCATGAATGGCAGCGGCAAGGAAGTGACATTGCCCTATCGATCAGGACAATGCCTTAGAGACTGATCATATATACATATGATCAGCTCCCAAGCTAGGACCAATAGGGGCCAGGCAATGGCTGGTGATGACTCAGCATATAGACCTATAGACTCTCCTTAGCTTCCGATGATGTTAAGGTTGCAGAGATCAAAGAAACTAACAATTTTGAGCGGAACTCAAACCCCAGTATGGGGTTCACCAGTTAGGAACGTTACTACATCGGTTACCAAAAATTAAAAAAATGTCATAGCTGTTTTATCAGTCACCTAGAAACGCACAATTCAATTGAGATGCACATAATATATCGCGATTAACTATTAATTTCATTCCAGTTTGAATAACACTTTCTTTTGAGGAAGATTAACCATTTGTTTATGCATATTTCAAACATTCATGAAAACGTGATTTAAAGGAAGCTCAGGAATTTCAGAGATGGGGACTTGACTCTGTCAGGACCTAGAGATTGACCATACATCTATACAGGACCAAATGCCACTCAGACTTCGGCGTCGAGTTCAGGAAATCACCGGATAAGTCAAAAGTTCTGTTATTGGTTCGTAGAATATGACAACCAGAGATTAAGAAATAAACTTTATTTCTGATATAGTTTAATAATTTTTCAATTAGTAAATTGCACCTTTGAAATGAAATATGAGTGAAAATTTTCAGATTAATTTCAATGTACCTCACATTTCCAAGATTCGGCATTAAAGTAACTAACATAAGTAGCCTCTTGACATTTTTTGATATATGAAACGTGTACAATAAATTCAAACTTGGTCTTTCTTCTCAACAACTACTATTATCATTCCACTATTCATATAAATCAGAAGAAAACTCCGCTAGGTTTAAAAACGCAGTTATTATCATCTTTAACCTCAACACCAATATGGTACTAATTGATCAGTTCTAAGATTTTGGAGATGGCAGGAACGTGTACCAGCGGAATTTACCGGCCCATTGCAAGAAAGTTGTTGGTGATAACAATGAGCACGTGGCCGTACACACACACACACACACACACACACACACACACACACACACACACACATATATATATATATATATATATATATATATATATATATATATATATATATATATATATATATATATATATATATATATATATATATACAACAAAGGCAGCCGTTACCTAGTCCACTGCAGTACAAAGGTCTCAGATATAACATTATTCATGAATGGGGTTTGGCCAGTTTTCATCACCACGCTCTTCAACTGTGGATTGGAGATGATGGGAGAATTTTGTCTGATCGCTGACAACCAACCAACTTAGTATGGGTGTCCTTGACTATTAAAACTTTGCTGATTATGGCGATACACAAACCCTTTTCACCACGTTAAGGTATTCGCGCTCAAAGAGAGATATGCATATGAATTGTTCTCTTAATCGTAGACGGTAATGAGTTTTTGTTCTTTTTTCTTGATAATGGACATAGTTTTTTGTATGTTCTAAGCCCTTAACACGCTTTCCCTACTCTATTGCACATGTACCGCTGTGTCCTATATCACCCTTTTTCCCCCAATTAATACTGCAAGAACAGATTCTCCAAACTCTCCTCTCATCAGACATTTCCAATTAGTTGAATACTTTTCAGTTTCTTACAATAGTGGGCTTTTTCCATTATTCAAATATCTCTTCTCAGTACTCTCTTCATAGATGACACACACATAGTTTTCAGTCTATGTTTTTTTTCTCTTTAACATCATCATCCTCACCATCATCATCATTTCCTCCCACGCCTATTGACGCAAAAGGCTTCCGTTAGATTTCGCAAGTCGTTTCTATCTTGAGCTTTTAATTCAACACTTCTCCATTCATCATATCCTATTTCACGCTTCATACTTCTCAGCCATGTAGGCCCGGGTCCTCCAATTTCTTTAGTATGAAACCCAGATGAACGTTTGGTGAACAAATATCTCTCGGGGAGTGCTAAGAACGTGCACAAACCATCTCCATCTACCCCTCCTCATGATCTAATCGACATATGGCACTAGAGTCATCCCTCTTATAGTCTCATTTCTAATCCTGTCCTGCTACTTAACTCCCAATATCCTTTTAAGGGCTTTATTCTCAAATCAACTAAATCTATTGGAGATTGTTTCATTGTCGTACCATGACTCATGTCCATAGAGTAACAACGATCTCACTAAACTGATATATAGTCTGAGTTTTATATGTAATTTCAGGCGATTTGATTTCCAAATTTTACTTAACCGTGACATTTCGATTTGCTTCCTTCAATCTTTCACTAAACTCTAATTCTACTAAAGACCCAGTATTAGAGATCATATTTCCTAAATGCTCAAATTATTCTACCTCATTAATCCTTTCTCCTTTCAATGATATTCCATCCTCCATTGAATACGACGTCCTTCCCATCTGTCTTTCTTCTATTCATCTTGAGCCCAACCTCCTGTGATATTTCATGCATTCTGGTATGCAAGCATTGCACATCTTGTTGTTTTCTGCTAACTAGGAGAGCATTATCAGCATACTCTAGGTGTGCTATATTTCCATTACCAAGACAGTCCAATCCTTCTCCGCCATCTCTGACTGTTCTATGCAATACAAAATCCATGAGGAGGATAAATAACATAGGTGACAACACATTCCCTTGGAGTACTCCGATGTTCACTGGAAATTCATTTCATAAGACTCATTAACATTAACTTTGCACTCGCTAAGCTCATGAACAGTGTGAATAAAATTTATATATTTAAGAGGAATTCCATAGTAACGCAGGACTTTCCCCGAAATTGGCCGGTGCAAACTATCAAAGGATATTTCTTATTGAACAAATGCTATCCAAAGAGGATTTCAATATTCTACGCACTGCTGTACAACATGTCTTAAAATGAGAATTAGGTCAGTGCAACTTCTACGTTTTCTAAATTATACTTGTTTATCTATCAGCTTTTCATTAATCCTTCTCTCCAATCTCTTTAGAATATGCATACTATATATTTTCATTACCATGACCATAATAATAATAGTCTGTTTCACACCAATAAAAACCAAATTGAGATAATGCATTTGCTTACCAATCTTTTAATACAGCATAAGAATAAGTTTAAAATGTTTAGTTACCCTAATGCTATCTTTACTTCCTCAAGTCTGAGCTTAAATTTACCCCCATAACATCTGTTTAGTTAAACAGTTTACTTATTTCACCCTAACTGAACCCCGTCTCTCTGTCATTGCTATACACTTTGTCTCAAACTATACTGAAAAATATTCTCTGGATCTGTTCAACTTCTGCAACGACCTCAGAAACTCAGAGGCTTTTCGGCTGAATCAAATAATTAGCAAACCTAATGTCATTATCATTATCAACGCTCACCCTGCTTCCAAAATTGCCAATTCAACAACCAAAGAAAGTAAATCAAGGGACTAATACTAAACTAACATCCTACTTTTAATTTTTACCAAATTACAATATCTCTTTAATCTTTAATGTTGCTTTCTATCAAAAAACTTTTCTTAGTTTTTATTTAAATTCAGCATCTTTACTATAAAGAAAATTCTGTAATTTATAGAAAACATTTTCTATAATCTTCTGCCTCTTCATACTATTTCTTCATTAATATTTTCTACTAGTGTACGCGACTCGTTAAAAATCATGGCTTAATATTTAAGATGGATATATATGTACATAGATTCAACCCTTTTCTAAGTACAACACGGTAGTTTCAGAGTTGTTATACACCTGAAATGCAGCTGAACCTGACCAGATATTATATATATATATATATATATATATATATATATATATATATATATATATATATATATATATATATATATATCACTCACTCGCTCAAAAAATCCTCCGTATATATACATATTATATATATATATATATATATATATATATATATATATATATATATATATATATATATATATATATATATATATATATATATATATATATATATCACTGGCTCACTAAATCCCATCCGGAATTCTCCGGGTTGGGTCCCGCATCTGATGTCACCATTCTCTCTAGAGTTCCCAATCCAATGTCATCTGTGCCAGCTGCTGAAATGTCTCGCCTCTATTTGCATTATTGAAGGTTTTCACTCATGAATCTCTTGGTTGCCCTCTCTATCAGTTTCCAGCCACCCGTCCATGCAGCACTATCCTTGGCCATCTGTCCTATTTCATCCTTTGTACATGCCCAAACCATCTTTGAATATCCTCCACTCCAATCAGAATTGTGCCCTTAACATCAGCCATTTCTCTCACTCTCTTGTTCGTAATTCTGTCCTCCCATCTTAGAGCGCAAACTCTTCTCAGACATTTCATCTCGAAGGCTCATAACATTTTCTCTTCTTTCTTCTTCAATACCCAGGATTCAACACTGTATATCACAGTGGGGATCACTATTGCTCTTAGTGTAATTTTCAATTTACTGGATATATTTCTATCTCTCTAGATTCTTCTTAGCCTTCCAAATTCTTTCAGGACACTTGAGATTCGGTCTGGAATTGCTCTTTCCACCTCTCCATCTGCTGTGGAAAACACTACCAAATATTCAAACTCATTGACTTTTCTACTTCTCCCTCTGATAACTGTATTTCTAAGGGGTCTCTTTCGCGTTCAGTTTTTAATTTTTGTTTTTCTCTCTGTTTATCACTCATTCATACCTATTGCATATTTCATGTCCTATATCTATGACACCTTCATAATCTCCAAGTTCCATGCTCATTACTCATTCAAAGTATAAGTTGAAGAGGTGTGATGACAGTGGGCAACCCTGAATAACCCCACCAGTGATTCTGAACTCTTCTGTCAAAAACTGTCTTTTTCCTACCCTAACTGATGTCCTTTCAAACAATCTCCTGATGGTTTCCAATATTTTTGGATCTAGTCCCCATTCTTTCAAAATCTAAATAATTCCTTCCCTCCACATGGAGTCAAGCGCTTGTCTGAAATAAATAAATACAAAATGAAGATCTTTTTCCTTATCCCAGAATTTTTCTACCATTTGTGAGAAGGTGAATATATGATCAATTATTCCTCTACATGTCCTAAATCCTGCTTGCCCCTCATCAATTATTTCCTCTTCTTGCCTCGTTATTCTGCTTTGTATGATTTTTGCTAGAAATTTATAAGCATGTGGTAATAGGCTGATAGGCCTATAATTTCTGCATAAGGTGATGTACCTTTCTTGTGTTGGAATTATAATGCTTTCAATCCAGTCATTTGGAGCCTCTTGTCCATCTACTGTATCCTTGTATATGTTATACGACCATCTTTCTACCATTTCACCACCAGATTCCATGAATTCCTTTGTTACTCAATCCATTCATGGTGCTTCCCCACTTGATATAGCTCTTAAAGCTTTTTTTATCAATTCTTCTATCAAAAGGTCTGGTGTTTCCTTTATGTTCCATAGCTCTCCTCTTAGTTCTGGATAATCTTCTCGAGTTACCCGTCCCCCACTCCCTTTTGGTTGTTCCTCGTAGTACGTTTTCCAGATCTCCCACTACTTCACCTCTTCCTGATACCTTGTTACCTCTGTATCTCTTACAGCAATTCCATTGTTTTTCAAACCCCTTGTTAATCTGTCTGCTGTAGTGTATAGCAGTTTTGAATGGCCGTTTCTGAAACCTTCTTCAAATATTTTACAAAGGTCTTCTACACATTTATTTTTGCTCCTTTACATCTATTCTCCACTGCTCTGCACTTTAGTCTATAGTTAGTTAGTTAGTTATTTATTGACAATAACTATTACATTTTCATACAGATGCATATATACATTTCCTTTTCTATTTCTTATATTCGGTAAATCAAATAAGGGGTAAAGATCCTAAATTACCTAATGATTGTCCATTATAATCTTTAACTTTTCATCACCTCTAAATTTAGACCTAACCTAAGATCAAACAAAAATTACATTGCAACATATGGAAAAAAATATATATATTTACAGTGTTAACACTTATTCAGAGTTATACTGAATAATATGTTGGGTTACGCGGAATATATATTTACATAGCTCCCGTTCTTCAATATAGTTCATGCAATCGTCAAAGGAATTAAAGTTAATCACTGCAAATTTTTTTTTTTTTAACCTGTGAGAGCAAAGGGCAGTTCAAGATGACATGGATCTCATTCTACAGAGATCCACAAGGGGCAAAGGCGTTCCTCTCGGGGAATTCTTGACCATCGTCCATTCTCAACTTTAAGGTGGTGAGAATTCAGCCGTAACTGCGTATAAGCAATTCGATGGTGCTCTGGAATAAAAGGTGTCTTCTTGTAAAATGTTGGAGACTAGATGTGGGTTGAGCTATTTGTAAGTCATCCGTCGAGTTGACTCGAAGTTGTTATTCACGAGGGTTTTTAGTGTTTGCTTTTCGTCTAAAATTGGATCTTCTTGGGTTCTCTGTAACTGGTCGATGTAGATGCCCATCGGAGACTGTATTTCTATGGCCTTATTTATGACGGTAGTAAAGTAACTCCTTTCATAGTCTGGTCGAGAACGAAGTTTTCCTAATAAGTTTAGCCTTTTTTTTCCTTGGTTCTCCGGATTCGAATACTAAGTCAGAGCAGACTGTTTTTCTGACACTTAGGAGGGCACGCAAACTGCTCAGGTAAGCATTACTAGGAACTTTCAGGTTATATGACATCCAAGTCTCAGCCCCATAAAAATTTTAACTATTTAATCCTGCAGACCAGGCTTTTCATTTTACACTAAAGGGGGCATCATTATTTTTAGATAAAAAGGACTGGAGCTTCCGCAAGCTCTTTGAATGCGTCTTAATATGCTCTTAAAACTTTTTGTACATTGGAACATTCATGATCTGATTGCCTAAATGAGTATTTTTGTCACAAACCCCTACCGTTATTTCATTAAAAACGAGAGGGTTGTGGTCCTTGACGTTAATGCACATTAGTTTGGTCTTTTTGTTGTTAATCTTCACATCATATTCCTTACAATACTTCAACACATTTTGAAATCCACCTTATACCTAATTCTGTGGTGCTGACTAATACAATATCACCCATCAGCAATAACAAGTGTAAAAACCCAAGCCAACCATCCTGACCATACTTCTTGACCATACGAATCATCAGGTTGGCATAAGCGGTGAAAAGGAAGCACGAGCTGGGATTACCTTGTCTGACTCCAGCCTCCGCCTCTATTGTACTATTGCCAATAATACGAGATTTTATCTCGAAGGAATTTTGAATGGCTCTTACCATGTTTGACCCACATCTCATTCGTTGCAGTAGTCCTATACGATTTTTCCTGTTTATTTTGTCGTAAGCCTCCGCAAAATCTACAAAGATTTTATACAATGGAGCTTTTGTCTTTTTAGCAATGTCTATTAAGAGGCGCAAGGTAAGAGTTTGTTCTTCCCCTTCTTGTTCCCAGTATGTTCTTCGCCAGTTATAAACCATTGTTTTAGTCTGTTATTGAGGATATGATCATAGAGCTTGGGCAATGCCGCCATAATGTTTATCTCACGGCAGTTGCCAGGATCCCTAGGGTCACCTCCTTTGAAAATGCTGAAAATTTTGGATATACCACGAAGAAGACAGAATTCAGAACAGTTACTATGAATAAAATCCAACCTTCATTGAGCAGTCTAAAAATTCCAGAAGGGACACCATCAGGTCCAGTGGCTTTATTGGACTTGATTTCCTCAATGCCTTCCCTCACTCCGTTTTGCGTAATCAGATCATCGAGGAGTGGGATGTAGACTTGATTCGGCCCATTAATCTCATACTTCCTCTGCGATCCACTATTGTTTTGCTCTTCTTCTCCTTTCCAAAATATTCTCGGCTTCCTCTTTGATTATGTCTCGTCCCCGACACCACTTTTCCTCTGTTGTTTCAAGTCTCATTAGTAGTCAAAAGTCGGTCTATTCTTACTTTGAAGGCTGTTTTTACTTCTTCATTCTTTAGTTTATCCTGATTATACCTCACTAGTTCTTGATTTCTCCCTCTATCTGTCCGAAATTTGATGAGGATGTTTGAAAGTACTAGTTTATGTGATGTCCCAAAGTCTTCTCCCCTCATCACTTTCGTTCCCATCACTGATGTTTTCCATCTCCTGTTTATAAGGATATACTTAAAGCATTTCTTATTAATTCCATCTGGGTATGACCATGCGTATCTGTTCTGTTCTCTATGATAAAAGTAAATATTTGTTATACACAGTTGCTTACCCTGACTAGATTCATACGTCCTCTGTCTCCTCTCATTTCTCTTACCCAAACAGAATTCTCCCATCAATTCATTGTAGCCTCTCTTGTCATTTTCGGTTTTACTGTTGAAATCACCCATCACCATGGCTACATCGCCTGCCTTTGTTTTATCTGTTTCCTCCTCTAATTGTGAATAGAATTTTTCTACGTCTTCATCTTCATAGGAGCTGTCTGTTGCATATACCTGAATAACCTTAAGATTCTTGGGCTTACCTCTCAAAATGACCGAAATTATTCTTGAGTTCACATAATTGTGCTCCAAATAAGCTCTTTGTGCTTTTATTTTCTAACATTAATGATACTTCTTCTCTACGGATATTGTCTGTTGTAACTTAATACAATGCTTTGATTTATTCTGACATTAACTCTCCCTCACCCAACACATTAGTCTCAGTTATTCCCAATACATTCCAAATGTAATTATTTATTTCTTCAATAGTACACCTAAGTTTTGCTGGTGCAAAGAGCTTTGTTGCATTTACTGTTCCTACGGGTGTTATTCCTTTTTCTGACCATATTGTCAATTTCTCACCACGAGGCTGTGGTTTAGGACCTCTAATCCTTGATATCATTTTCATGCAGGTTTCTTGGCTAATAAGGTAGCCAGCTAGCTACTCCTCTGCTACCTGTTTGGTCCACGACTCCTTATTACTATTATTCAGAGTAGCCCTTACGATAAGTTGTACTACAAGGGGTTTCCATAATCTGCAACCTAAATGGCGCACCTTATGTGAGATGTCTCTACCCTATATATATATATATATATATATATATATATATATATATATATATATATATATATATATATATATATATATATATATGTGTGTGTGTGTGTGTGTGTGTGTGTGTGTGTGAATATATATACATATATATATATATATATATATATATATATATATATATATATATATATATATATATATATATATATATATATATATATATATATATATGCTGTATAACGAGACACTTGCTCCCCTTGCGTACTCTACTTTAGGCGAACACTTGTTATGCATTTACCTGATATAAAAAAAGATTGTTCTCTCCCAATCGCTGCCGCTTGTATTAGTTTTCTGTTCCAGTTCCTTTCTCTTTTCTCAGGCATCTCTCCACCAATATACTGGATGCTTTGTAAATAACGTTTATCGAAAGTGAATTAATAGAAAAATATCAATATATTTCTCGTGTGATAACAAAGTGATCTTTTGCCTGTCATATCAAGATGATGCCACAAACGTTCCAAAAGGAACTATATAAAAGATTCTTGTTCAGCTGAAACCTTTCTTTCCTGGGTTACTGGAAACGTTTCCTTCCGTAAAAATAAAAAAAAATGGGAAACGAGATAAAAATGACAGACTAAAGGGTAAATGAAAAAATTCTGTAAACGTTTTTTCTTGCACTGGACATTAGGTCCATTTTCTGTGACGACGATAAAAAAAAGAGAAATACAGAAGAACGATAAAGAAAGAGAGAAAATTAATCAATATTTTCCATTTGGTATTTTGGATGGATCTCGTTAAATAAAAATCTTCCTGATGAAAAAAAAAATGAGAAAACGAAAGTGGAACCTGAACAAAGGAAAATCTCAAATCAATTAGCAAGTTTCGGTTGGTGTGAGATCTGTCAATGGGCCGAATCCTGGATGTCCCTTCCTTATCCAATGATAACAACGAAATCTCGTTTGCTAACATTCCCTTCCACGCAGTGACCTGTATTTTGCGCTGTTGGCAGATTCGTACATTGCTTATTAAGTCGTTCTCTCCTTAAGGTTCGGAACTAATGACGTTAATAAAATAATCATG
>NC_090728.1:144838738-144851238 GCF_036898095.1 Palaemon carinicauda
CCGGCCGTTGTGGCTGTGTTCCATCCAACACTTAATGGAATATATTCCTCAAATGTCCTATGAAGGGTAGTGATATCCTAGACAGAGGGAGCCAAAACATGTAGAAGATGGCGAAGAGAGCACTCTGAGGAGAGACCATTGCTAGACCGGATGCGGTCAATATAAATTCGCCGCCACCTTTTATTAACTAGAATTACCATATAAAAGGACGTTGCCACCACCATTTCAAACACTTTAGCCTGAGGATGGGAGGCAATACCTCTCGAAATGCATCGCTGTAAAGTGTACTTTGCTTACTTTGTATACCATTTTATAAACTACACCAAACCTGTTTTTGACATACCTTGGATTTACCTTACCCATGATGATGGATGAATTTTGCCCTGTTAATGGCGGAATGCAGTAATGCTGAAATGAAAATCATTAAGATATATTGAAAAGAAAGAATACAAAATCAGTGCTACAGAGGCAGCGATCATATTCAATGAATAATAAAAATAATAATGACGATACTACTACAACTACTACTACTACTACTACTACTACTACTACTACTACTACTAATAATAATAATAATAATAATAATGATAATAATAATAATAATAATATCATTATTATAAATTTTACTGTTGTTGGAGCATTTCATGAAAATAAAAGACAAAAGGGAAAAAACGATTTTTTCGAATATTCACGAGGAAAATATATTGTCTACTGGGACTCTATATGGCATAAATGGTCCATGTAACTGATAAATCCATTACATTAACCAGCGTCTATCTGTCTGTCTGTCTGTTTGTCTGTCTGTCTGTAGCCACTTAGCATATAATTAGATACTAAGTGAGAATATGTGAACATTTACAATGAATAATGTAATATTAACTTTGCTGATTTTCAAAATTAATTTCATATAAAATAAACAGAGTTAAAGTTATTAACAATGAAATATTTTCATATGATTGACCTACAGACATAGTCCCACGTACCAATTGCTTAGTGAGATTATAAATCAAAATCAAATTCCTTTTTAGTAATTCTATGTTTCAGTGTTTACGGAAGAGTTTCATATAATCGTTTTTAAATATTCGAATTGCAAGCTTAACAAAACAATGTCATGCCTTCTAGTGCAGAGCTAAACTCTGAAAATTTTGCTTTGTAATATTGACCTTTAGAACATAAATAATTTTCAAGAGTAAGCAGAAGTTGTTAATTCTATCTATCGTATTTAATTAAAACTTTTACAAAACAAAAGGGATCGTTGTGAATCTGGAAGTTTATAAGCCTCGGTACAATTTCCTGAAAGTTTAATTATCTTTATCAGCTGGAGTTGTGTCGTAATGAACAAGAGGCAATTGGCGTGATGAACGGATTCCTTTAAAATAGAAGAAATTCATTATATGGTGATGTAATTAAGGAAAACATATGAATATTGTTCTGCTTTTTGTTAGCTACTCATTTATGTCTATTGTATAATAATGTGCAACACACGTCTTGTCAATATTTATATTATTCAGGATTTATGGAAACTGATAATGATGACAACTTTAACATATGGGTTTATGAAGTTTTGTTTACGATATGTTTAATTACATATGTTAGAGGGGGTCCTTTCAATGTTAGAAGATTTCCTTTAATTTGTTTCCTTCTGTTTACACAAACATTGCCACAATGCTGAAGGTCAGGTTTTTTTTTTTTTTTTTTTTTTTTTTTTTTTTTTTTTTTACAGTCCCGAGGGGTTTTGTGAGATATTTTAAGGTAAGAAATAATTTGCAAGTATAACAGCATCTCAAATGTGAGTAAAGCACTACATAAGGTTTCGTTCTTTCATAAAACTGTAAGAAGACTTATATGAAAGACGGCAGGAAGAAATAGTACAGTCCTCTCCTTAAACTCTCCATATCCGTGTAACCACTTTTTTCAGAGGCTTCCCTAATACAATGTTCCAACTTAGTTACAGATATGTAATCTTATACATCACTAGCAATAACTTTATGTTATCAGATATGTTATTTTCTGGAGGAGTTTGAAAACAGTAGATGATACGCTTCAGATCCTTTCGGTTATTTGACCGAGAGATATACGTATTTCCAGATGTTTCTGTCGTAAAAATTAATGGAATTTCGAGGATCTCGTTTAACTAACCTAACCTAGCTTAATGGGAGTTTTATCGTTTTTTTCCCCTCTCACAAAAATTAATACAATAGAATATAATGCTCCAATATCTTAATACACTGAACACAACATTAGATGATATACAAGAAAATGGCTAAATCTTAATCAACATTAAAATCATATTTTCTATCTTTTAGCAGTTTTTTTTGAGTGGGTTTAAAACGTATATTCTATGTTATTGTATGGTATCAGCTAGGTATTTATTTAAGATTTATGGAGGAAATGGATATGTAGTCAAAGACTGTCATATATTAGACGGTTTAAAAGTAAAATATAATATAAAATATAACCATTTGTCAAAATATCTCAAATATGAAACTGTAAAAACTCCATCTTAAGATACGAAACTCTATTACAGACAATCAAGTAAAATCTATAATATCCCAAGGGGAGGAGAATAATCCATGGGATTCCTGATTGAATAGATAACAATAGTAACTTTCACAATATTAAAGTATATTATAACCAAAAAATAAACGTATTCTGAATTTTGCGAGTTTTATTTGTATAAATATACTATGAAAACTCGTAGTTCATAATGCCTAAGTTGAATTGAATATTTAGTGGTAGATTTTCAAAATATAGTTCCCAAATGTCAGTGAAAACATTATGAAAACATTTCCGTGGCAACAGTGATTAAAACGACTTTACTGAAAACGAATTACTATAATTAACTGATATAAATACGATTTTCTTGGGGTGATTTCTATATTGAAAATATAAGAATGTTTTGTACATACCTATATACACTCTTAGAGAAATCCTACAAACTTGCATTGAAAACTGGCATTATAAGTGAAGTGAAAAAAGATAAATCAAGTATTAGAACTTAATATGCATTGCTAACATTAATAAGCAGATTTCATATATATATATATATATATATATATATATATATATATATATATATATATATATATATATATATATATATATATATATATATACATACTTTATATATATATATATATATATATATATATATATATATATATATATATATATATATATATATATACATACTTTATATATATATATATATATATATATATATATATATATATATATATATATATATATATATATATATATATATATATATATATATATATATATATATACATACATATATATATATATATATATATATATATATATATATATATATATATATATATATATATATATATATATATATATATATATATATATATATATATATGTATAAACAAATGAAAAAAACTCTAAATTTCAGTTTTCATGAAAAATACGGAAACAGACAAGAAAAAATAACAAGTGGTTAGTGAAAATGAGTAAAAAAAATCAACGAATCAATATTCAATTATTATTATTATTATTATTATTATTATTATTATTATTATTATTATTATTACTAGCCAAGCTACAACCCTAGTTGGAAAAGCAAGTTGTTATAAGCCCAAGGGCTCCAATAGAAAAAACTAGCCCTGGATGAAAGGAAATAATGAAACACATAAATGATGAGATAAAGTTAACAACAAATCATTCTAAAACAGTAACAACGTCAAAGCAGATATGTCCTATATAAACTATTAACAACGTCAAAAACAGATATGTCATATATAAACTATAAAAAGACTCATGTTAGCCTGGTCAACATAAAGATATTTGCTCCACTTTGATCTTTTGAAGTTCTACTGATTCAACTACCCGAATTGGAAGATCATTCCATAACTTGGTAAAAGCCGGAAAAAAACTTCTTGAATACTGTACAGTATTGAGCCTTATGATGGAGAAGGCCTGGCTATAACAATCAACTGCCTGCTTTGTATTACGAACAGGATCGAATTGTACAGGGAGAGCTGAATGTAAAGGATGGTCAGAGTTATGAAAAATCTTATGCAACATGCATAATGAACTAATTGAACAACGGTGCCATAGGTTAATATCTAGATTAGGAATAAGAAATTTAATAGACCGTAAGTTTCTGTCCAACAAATTAAGATGAGAATCAGCAGCTGAACACCAGACAGGAGAACAATACTCAAAACAAGGTAGAATGAAAGAATTAACACACTTCTTCAGAATAGTTTGATCACCGAAAATCGTAAGAGACTTTCTCAATAAGCCAATTTTTTGTGCAATTGAAGAAGACACAGACCTAATGAGTTTCTCAAAAGTATATTTGCTGTCGAGAATCACACCTAAAATTTTAAAAGAGTTATACAAATTTAAAGAAACATTATCAATACTGAGGTCCGGATGTTGAGGAGCCACCGTCCTTGACCTACTTACAATCATACTTTGAGTTCTGTTAGGATTCAACTTCATACCCCATAATTTGCACCATGCACTAATTTTAGCTAAATCTCTAAGGGATTCACCAGCCCTAGATCTACATTCAAGGGATGGAATTGATGCAAAGAGAGTAGCATCATCTACATATGCACCAAGCTTGTTTTCTAGGCCAAAACACATATCTTTGTATATAGTATGAAAAGTAATGGGCCTAGCACACTACCCTGTGAAACACCGGATATCACATTCCTATACTCACTATGGTGCCCATCAACAACAATTTTTGAGATCTATTACTTAAAAAATAAATAATAATGCTAAAAAACCACCCACTCACTCCAAACTGTTTGAGTTTGAAAATAAGGGCCTAATGATTAACATGGTCAACGGGAGCACTAAAATCGAGGCCAATCACACGAACTTTCTGACCATGATCAAGGGATTTCTCTACAGCATTGGAGATTGTAAGAATGGCATCACATGCTCCATGGCCTTTACGAAAAACCAAATTGTAAACTAGGGAACAGATGAATACCTTCAGCAAACCTGTTAACACGTTTTGCCAGAAGATGCTCAAAAACTATAGATAATATTGGAGTTATGGGACTTGAGCTACCACAAATACATTTACATAGAGAAGTAACATTACCAATCCTCCAACAAGTGCTAAAAGCTCCTCTTCTTGCTAACTTGCGCAAAATAACAGATAACTTTGGAGCTAAGAAATCTGCTGTCTTTATGAACAACAATGGAAAAATACCATTTGGGTCTACACCTCCATAAGTATTAAGGTCCATCAACAGAGCTTTAATTTCACGAGACCAAAAAGCTAAACTAGTTAGTATAGCCTCAGGAAAACACGAATGATGAAGTTCAAGTTTTTCATTACCCTATTTACTGTCAAAAACATCAGCCAAAAGGGTTACCTTTTCCTTTGGACAGTGACTGACTGAGCCATCTGGTTTAAGTAAAGGAGGAACTGTTGCATCGACACCAAAGAGTGCATATTTAAGGGTAGACCACCATTTATGTTCCTGAGTTGTACCAGAAAGGATTTCTTTTATGGTTAAATTGTACTCCTTTTTAGTGAAGGCATAAACTCTCTGAGCTAAAGCTCGAAGCTGAGTATAGTTGTTCCAGGTCAAATCTGATCTGTTACCCTTCCAAAGGTGATAGGCCCCCTGCTTCTCCAAATAAGCACGTATACAATCGTCATTGAACCACGTTTTGTCCTTCACTCGGTACCTTAGCACACGAGAAGGGATACGCCTATCAATTATGTTGACTAGATTCTCATTCAAAGGGACAACAGGATCTACACTACTATATAATTGTGATCAATGCAAGCAAAAAATATCATGCAAAATCCCATTCTAGTCTGCTTGAGATTTTATATAAATTTTACAAGAGTATGATATATCTGGGACAGGCTGCTCATTCTTCACTACTAATGAAATCAAGGCATGATCAGATGTCCCGACTAGAGAACCAACCTTACTAGTTATAACGCCAGGGGAATCAGTGTAAACGAGGTCCAAGCAATTACTAGACCTGTGAGTAGATTCATTGATGATTTGCTCACAGCCTGATTCATAGGCAAAGTCTAAAGCTCTTAAGCCATGACGATCGGTAGGAGAGAGAGAACTTAACCACTTCCTATGGTGAGCATTAAAATCACCAACAAAGACAAAAGAAGCCTTTCCATCATCTTGTATCTTAGCCATAATGGTAAGAAGACAATCGAAGATAGAATCATCCATGTCTGGATTCCGATAGATAGAACATAAATAAAAGTTGTTATGCCTCCCACAAACTTTTATTACCTGAATCTCATGACATCCACATTGATAGCAGGACTTATGAGAAGCAGGGTACTCGGTCCTAATATACACGGCCATTATTATTTTCATTATTATCATTAGCTAAGCTCGAACCCTATTTGGAAAAGCGGGATACTATAAGCCTAAGGGCTCCAACAGGGAAAATAGCCCAGTGAGGAAAGAAAACAATAAACTACACAGGAAGGAATGAGTAAAGAATATAAAACATCTTAAGAAAAGTAACAACGTTATAATAAATCTGTCTTAAATAAACTGTGAAGAGAGACTTATGTCAGCCAGTTCAACACAAAATACTTGCTGCTTTTGTTATATCTAAGTCACAAATCATTGAATGGAACAATAAAAGATTGATAGCTAAATACATGAAACACTAATCTAAATCTAAATGTTCAGGATAAACCTGTTTAGAACTTTTTCCTGAAGTTCAATTTGCTCAATTCTATCGTAAATATCATATGGCAATTTCAAAGGAAATTCATTGAATTTTGGTTCGCAATAAAACCTTATTGAAATGATTAAGATTAAAATGGTTTGTACCGAATAGTAAAATTTAAAATTCTTCCTTGAAAAAATGCTGGTGTGAGACATGAATTGCATTTCTATGACATCTTCACATTAAAAAATGAAGTAGCTAATGAGTTTCACATCATTCTTTACTGTTAATTTTTGTTCAACGGTCACAAGAAATCATAATATGTCATTGCTGTAAACAGTTCTATTGTTAAATATATATTTCAGTCATGATAACGGTAACCCTGATTTTTCAGTTGAAATTATCATGTATTCTCTCAACTTTCAGATGGTCCTATTGGTGAAGAGAAATGTTATATAGCATACTGAAGCAACTGTCACTATTAGCTATGCAATATAAATGCTTATATATCAAGCTGATACACTTTATATTGTTTTTAATCATTCCCTTCAATAACAAATACATGCTATCACAGCATATCAATTACCCGTATACCGTAAGGATATCCGGAATTTCTAATCAAATTATGACATAATTCATTCTTATCAAGATAATAGAATTAATTGAAACCTTCAACGTAGAGAAATTGTATTCATTGAACCAAAGTCCTTTTAAGGATAAATATTATCTGAAAATGAAGCATCCTCTCGACAAATTAATGGGATTTGTTGATATTGCTCCGTCGCACTGAATACGAAATATATCTTTTGGATTCAATTTATCTACGTTTGTTCGGCAAATAGCTTGTTAACCTTTTTTTTTTTGTCCTTTAATCGATTCAAATTCTTAATTACTCTTCTCTTTCGTATTTGCCATTCATATATGATAGAAAGATTACTGAAAATTAGTCTAAATATGAAAGGGTTTTTCTGAAAAAAAAATATAGTTTAGAGCTTAGGCTACTATTTGAGTAGTTTCTTTGAAAAGTATGAATTGTGAATGTGTTTAATTAAAATCAACCGTACAAAAATAAAACGAACAATTCGTATTCAACAATGAATGGTTGAAGTGGAAGGAACTCAGTACTAGGTCATAATGTGAGTAATAGAAGCTACATTAGTAAAGGCCTTCTTATATCAAACAGAGAATCGTGTATTGGTTTTAGTCGGTGTAATGGTGTGGGGAAATTAAAAACTAATTGGATTAGTACATCATAAGAGATGGGTTTAAAATATATCGTAATTCCTTTTTCGTTTTCATCTGAGGTACGAGGTTTTATGAATCCTTATCCCCAGAGAAGACTACAATTTGGAACTAAATAACACAATTAAATATTCTGCGGATTCGCAATAGCTCAGCTTTTATCAAGACGAAAAAAAAATGTCCTTCCTCTCTTTTATAAAAACTTTGAAGAGAAATATAACTTATTTAAGCTCGACTTAAGATTATTATTCTTAAGATTTTTAAAATTAACATCATTGACAGTTTTCATATTATCCACGAGAAATGGGTACTTTAATCACAAAATGTTAGTAGAAATTTTCTCTGATTATAAGACCGGTTAAAGTTAAGTCAACTGTTATTTTTCAATTGCCTTTTTCGGTGTGAGTTATCATAAGAAAAGGATATAATAATTTCTCTTTCCCAAATACTTCCAATTAATAACGAAAATTAATCATATTCGTGGGTTACATAAACTTATTGCAATTAGAGACGCTGTGTTATGTTATTCATTCAATAGATTTGATTTTTTTTAATCAATCCAGTATCTAAAATTGTATTTTCAACAATAGAAATCTTTATAATTCATTATCATTATCATCGCTAGCAAAGCTACAACCCTAGTAGGCTGCATTTCCAAGTGTTCCACTGGAAAAAAAAAAAAAAAAATAAATAAAAGTGTTGTGCGTTAAGGAAATACAGAGGAAACGAATAAATTATAATGAGAAAAAATGGAAGATTCCGAGATATATTAAGAAAATCAACAGCGAGAAAATACGACAGTTATTCATAAACAATGAAACAAGACTAATGTCGATGTATTCAACTATAAAACAATTGGAGCACGTTAAATTTTTCTGAACCTATCCAATCGCTTGATTAGGAAGAACATTTTACAATCTGTTCACAATTGAAATAAAACTTCCAGAATACATTTCAGTACTGAGCCTTGTGGTGGAGACGACACGACTCAGAAATAACTGCAAATCCAGTACGTAAGGTAGATCTAAATGCAATGGCTGGTCAGAGTTATGCTACATCCACAGATATTTAACTAAACGACGGTGCGGGATATTAATATCCACATCATTAATAGAGAATTTGATAGACCATAAGATTTTGTCGGTCAAATTAAAATAAGTTATGAGCTGAAAACCATACAAGAGAAGAATATTTAAAATATGGTAAAATAAAATATATATATATATATATATATATATATATATATATATATATATATATATATATATATATATATATATATATATATATATATATATATATATATATATATATATATATATATATATATATATATATATATATCTTTCCCACGAATAGACAGATCACCAAAAATCTTGAAAACTCACCCAATAATGTATGCATTTTTTTCAATTGAAGAGATTGATTTGGTGTTCTCCTTAAAATTACATTTGCAACCGAGAATTACATCAAGAACTGTTTATGCGTTGTATATAGTTAAAGAAACATCGCCAATTAAGAAATCTGGATGTTGAGAAGACACTCCCCCTGACCTACTTAAAATAATACTTCGAGTTTTCTTAGATTTCACATTAATGCCCCATAATTTGCACCGGGGACTAATTTTAGCTTTATCTTTATCAAGGGATTCAGCAATCACAGGTCTATATTCAGGCAATGGAAGTGATGCAAAGAAGTAACATCATTGGCATATCAAATAAAGTGTTTATTTTTTCTTTTTTATTTTAATATCAAACTACACTGCCCTCAGGAACGCCAAATGTTACATTCTTAGAGTCACCAAGGTACACACCAATTACTACCTATTACAATCTATCGCTTAAAAATTCAATTACGATGATAGAAAATGACCCATTTAATCCCATCGATGTAATTTTGAAAACAAAGAGCTCATAATTTTAACAGTCTAAGGCAGCATTAAAATCAGTCCCCAGCATACGAACTTCAAGGGACTTATGTAAAGCATATGGTATCATAAGAAGGGCATTGCATGCTTCAAGGCTTTCACTCTAGACAAACTGCAAACTAGGCAACAAATAACTTACACTTTAGTATTTTGTGTTTAAACAGTATATGTGTTTATGTACGGACCTCTGGATGGAATTGCTGAAAGCTAGCAAGGACTGACTAATCAATTTCCCGATACTTCTAAAACTTATGGTAATTGATCTGATTACTTTATGAAGGAAAAAATCAAACTTTCTAAGATCATCTGTAATTTGATCTCATATCTAATGCGAATTCGACCGTAATAGGCAAACTTCAAATTGGATTTTTCTCCAATGAATGAAGTCCAATTATAAGGTAAACTGTATGATTGCTGGTTAGAAACACCTATACTAATTTTTTGAAACTTAATTAGATTTTTTTTTGTTTATGAAAAAAAAAATCTGAGTATGAGGATTAAACAGAATTTAACTACTGTACATGACCAGAAACTAAAATATATCATAGAACTTTTCTCTAGTGATTAGATCCAGAACTATTTTAAGACCAAAATTAAAATATGTCGTTACCAAAATCATTGTAGTTTTCACCATATGAAACAAAAATAATACTAGTGCTTATTATTCAGGCAAAACTTCAGTCCCTGCCTTAATGGTCCAAGGCAAAACAAGTTTTTTTCTTTTTTCGTGTGTGATAAATTTAATGGAAGATGCTACTCACATGCATTTACAGAACATACACCTATATATATATATATATATATATATATATATATATATATATATATATATATATATATATATATATATATATATATGTGTGTGTGTGTGTGTGTGTGTGTATATATATATATATATTTATATATATATATATATATATATATATATATATATATATATATATATATATATATATATATATATATATATATATATATATACATATATATATATATATATATATATATATATATATATTTATATATATATATGTGTGTATATATATATGTGTGTATATATATATATATATATATATATATATATATATATATATATATATATATATATATATATATATATATATATATATATATATATATATATATATATATATATATATATATATATATATATATATTAGGGTGCTCCACTGCCATAGGGGTGAAACATAAATAAAGGAATTTCTTTGCTCCCTGCCCTGATTCTGGTTCCATTTAGGTAGAAAATAATGTGTGCAAAGTTTGAAGCCAATCAAATAATATTTAGGGGTGGCTCAAGGTCCCTATCTAACAGGCTTGGATCATCCCCAGGGTTCGTCAGACCACTGGGTATTATCCGCTCATGCTTGCCAAGCACTCAATGTGGTCCAGATGCTAGTAAGGAATTTGACGATGTGGGGAACATCTTACAGTGGTGCGAGACAACATCCAGAAGGAACTGGAGTTGCTCTTCTATTGTGGTGTGTAGACCGTTGAACTCCTCAATGAGTTTGTCCACTTGTTCAGCCACATCGTTGATCACTGGAAGATTTTTTACTTTTTTCAGACCATCTTTGAATGATGCATTCTCTTCCCAGTCTTCTGGGTCTGCATTAAGAAAATCACTGTCTATGTCGAGGTGTTTCAGAAAACGGATTGACTTGCGAGTTGCAAAAGATTCAAGTGGTAGAATCATGGAACTTTTCAATTCGACCTGCTTTGTGGGATTTTCATCTTCGTCATCATCCTCATCGCTTTCACCTGATTTTGCCAGGATCATGGTCGACAATATGGCCCGCTTTGTCGGTGCTAAAACAGGTTCATCGAACAGTGACAGTACCACAAGCTCCTCTGACACATACCTCAGATGCCGTTGCAGTTTGTCTCTGGCTGCTCTTCCAACACGGTCATTGTGGTAAGAGTGTAGTTTCTTCAGCACCTCCAAATATGTTTGAGGAGCAACTGCAGCATCAGGGGCAAAAAACCAGGCTTCCACATGAATCAGGATGGAGAAAATGCTCACATCACAAACACAGGACTCCTCACGTTGGGTAAAATCCTTAAGTTGTCCTCGGAACAGCAAAATCTTGAGACAGTACAAGACTTTTGCCAACCATCTGGCATAATGGAAAGCTCCGGGTTTCTTGAAATTGAAACTAGGAAGATTGCCTCCAAGCCAGACAATCGTTAACTCCAAGAATTCCAGGTAATCATCTCGGTGATTGCCCTGTGCCTACTTGGATTCCGCTAACTTCATGATGCAATCCCTGTCAGGCTGCACTACCTCCAAGTCTTTTCCAGTCTGATAGTTGGACTTGTCAAGGGAGCCCCAACTCATTTGGAACCGACGAAAGAGTTGGACATCAGGACCCGAGGAAGCTCCAGAGCATGTAGAGAATACTGCACCAAGAATTATTTCGTAAATGTGATGACGGCATACCAAATTAAGGACTGTGTGACGGAGTCTCTGTTCTACAAGAATGCACGTCCTGATCGACATCCCGGCTTGATTCTCGCCCGTTCCTGATGTCAGTTTTGGTACACCAAGAAGTTGTGTTATCTCCAGTGGAGACAGCCTTTATCAAAACTGGAAGGCGGTCAATGGATATTGTTGAACAGAGGAGAAATGGCAATAACTTGCTATCTCAATGCA
>NC_090728.1:144861238-144871238 GCF_036898095.1 Palaemon carinicauda
TCGAAGAGTACATATACCTATGTATGAATACCATGCAAGCTAATATAGTGGTCTCACCCTATATTAAGTAAAGCATAGTTTGTAAAGAACCACTGCGTCAATATGAAATATCGACCAGTTCTCCGCACAATACTTGTATTGGACAAAGGTTTTATATCCGCATAGGAGGAAAACCAATGCAACATAGCTTGCATAAAGGAACAATTCTCTTAGAATTATCCCAGATAAGGTACATAGAATGAATGCTCAATTATACCAATAAATTGACACAGGTGAAGGAGACGCAAGGTTCTCAAGAACCAGTTTATTGACAGGCAATAAATAGACAGGTTAACCACAATTATATATATATATATATATATATATATATATATATTATATATATATATATATATATATATATATATATATATATATATATATATATATATATATATATACAAGAAGAGGATAACCCAAAACTTTAAGCATAAGTATGATAGTAAACAGAACTTGTTTGTCTGAAAGAAAAAAACATTAAATGCCACTTTTAAGATACCGAGGTATCAAAGTCATAAAAGTCTGTATTACAATCAATGACATTAGCGTTAGAAACGCTCGGCACACATGTCTGCACTTATGCTAGGTTCACCTTTGGAAATGGAACAGTCTTCATGGGCAACACAGTGCCCTCACTTAGTTTGTAGTACAGTAGGTAACTACACACTCACCCAGGAATTAATCGTCCCAATTAAAACCACTGTTCCTCGCAGAGTTAAACAGTAGGGTTAACAACGCAACCCACTGCAACTACAGATCTCTTTAGTTCCTCTACTTGCTTCGCATAGTGGCGAAAGAACACTCTGGAAGACTTCCAGCCAGTGTATGAACGGAGATGTTCAAAATCCATACAATTAAAGAAATTTAAGGATGAGGCAACTTTCCTCAGATCGTGACCTGCGGGTGTACTGTCAGGATCCGCTCTGCGAATAAAGTATGTAATTTTCGCTCTGAGTTGATTCAGAGATAAATTTGAGCCTGATGTTTCTCCCCTGAATAGTTGACCACCCTTGAAGTCTGAAGTTCTACGAAGATAAACCTTTAGGCATTCTACTGGACATAGAGATGCATCTTCTTTCAGAGGGCAGATTCTCCAGGGATCCCACCTGTTGGTGGGTAACTCATTCTTGGCGAGAAACGTAGGATCCGGAAACAGGTTCAGTTCCCCCCCATCCAGGAACTGAACACGACCTGCCTCTCTCGAGAGGGCTACGATCTCACTAACCCTGGCCCCGGACGCGAGTGCAAACAGGAAAATAACTTTTTGTGTCAAATCCTTTAACGCACATTCTTCATTGCTCAACAGAGAAGCGAAATGGAGAACTTTATCTAAAGACCATGAAATGGGCTTTGGAGGTGCTGAAGCCCTAAGCCTAGCGCAGGCTTTCGGAACTTTATTAAAGATCTCGTTACCTAGGTTGACCTGGAAGGCATATAGAATGGGTCTCGTCAAAGCAGACTTGCACACTGAAATCGTGTTAGCTGCCAACCCTTGACCATGGAAGTGGATTAAGAAAGATAAGCAGAAGTCTGTCGAGATCTCCTGCGGACTCTTCGCCTTAACAAAGGCCACCCATTTTCTCCAAGATGACTCATATTGCCTTCTAGTAGATTTGCACTTATATTCCTCTAGGAAGTCTATGCTGGCTTTCGAAATCCCGAAACGCTTTCTCACTGCAAGGGAGAGAAAATCATGAGCTGCAGGGTCCGGGTTTTCTGTAATGAAGCGCAGACAGTCGACTTCTGGACTCGCTGGGTCAGAACTGGATGTGGTAGTGGCACAAACTTCAGCTGTAGTTCCAACTCCAAGGGGAACCACACGCTGTTCGGCCACTTGTTGGCCACTATTGCCGCTACCCCCCTTGAAGGATCTCAGTTTGTTGAGGACCCTCAACAGAAGGTTGTGAGGGGGGAACAGATAAATCCTGGACCATCTGTTCCAGTCGAGGGACATTGCGTCCACTGCTTCCGCTAAGGGGTCCTCGTACGGGGACACGTACAGGGGCAACTTCTTGTTGTCCGTCGTCGCAAAGAGGTCTATCTGCAATTCTGGGACTTGATTCAGAATGAAGGATAACGATCCTGCGTCTAAGGACCATTCCGACTCTATCGGTGTGAACCTGGATAGAGCGTCCGCTGTCACGTTGCGGACTCCTCGAAGGTGAACTGCCGACAGATACCACTTCTTCTTTTCCGCCAATCGGAAAATGGCCAACATCACCTGGTTGAGAGGTGGTGACCTCGACCCTTGTCGATTCAAGCATCTCACAACTACCTCGCAGTCCATCACCAATCTTATGTGGATCGAGTGACGCGGGGAGACTTTCTTTAAGGTAAGGAGCACTGCCATAGCTTCTAGAAAGTTTATGTGAAAGGTCCTGAATAGCTTGGACCAAGTCCCCTGGACTTTTTTCCGATGAGAGTGACCTCCCCATCCCTCCTTTGAGGCGTCTGAGTGAATCGTCATCGACGGGGGAGGTGGCTGAAGAAGAACCGACTTCTCTAGATGTCTGGCCTGAGAAGAGTACGTAGCCGAGGCGGCACTGGTCTTCTCAGATCTCTTCGCGCGTTTGATGCATACCTTCTCCAAACTCCGGTTGCATCCTTTAGCTGTGCTCTTAGCACTGGGTCTGTCACCGAAGCAAACTGGAGAGAGCCTAATACCCTCTCCTGTTTGCGTCTTGATATCCCTTTGGAATCTAGAAGTCTCTTGACAGAACCTGCTATCTCCTTCCTTTTCTTCGCTGGGATGGAGAAACGGTGTGACAAAAGGTCCCAGTGGATTCCCAGCCACTGGAACTTTTGAGATGGAGAAAGTCAAGACTTTTTTCTGTTGATCTTGAAGCCTGGGTACTCTAGGAACTGGATCACTTGACTGGAAGCTTGCAAGCATTCTGTCTTGGATGCTGCCCACACCAGCCAATCGTCCAGGTAGGCTACTACCTTAATTCCCTTTAGGCGTAATTGTTTGAGAGCTGCGCTCGCAAGCTTCGTGAAAATCCTTGGGGCTATGTTTAGCCCGAATGGCATGGCTCTGAAGGCGTATAGTCTCCGTTGTAGCCTGAACCCTAGGTAGGGGGAGAGTCGACGGCTGATTGGAATGTGCCAATAGGCGTCTGACAAGTCTACAGAGACTAAGTATGCCCTCTTGGGCAGTAAGGTCCTTATGTGTTGCAGTGTTAGCATTTTGAATTTGCAATTCACTATGAACTTGTTGAGTGGCGACGAGTCCAGAATGACTCTGAGCTTTTCCGAGTCTTTCTTAGGAACACAAAACAGCCTCACTTGGAATTTGATGGACTTCACCTTTTGGATCACATTTTTCTCCAACAGTTCTTGAACGTACTCCTCCAGAACGGGGGTGGAGTGTTGGAAAAACCGAAGGCACGGGGGTGGAGTGCTGTACCAGCTCCAGCCCAGTCCATTCTTGAGTAGCTGTGGGCCCAGGGATCGAAGGTCCATCGATCCCAAAATTTCATCAGTCTCCCTCCTACCGGTATCATTTCACTTGGACTGCCGTCCTGAGGTCTTGCCTCCCTGACCAAGACCACCCCTGAATCCCCTTCCCCTTGAGGGGCGCCTAGACGAGCCTCTGGCTGCTCCTCTAGGCTTTGCTCAAAAGGAAGAAGACTGTCCTTCGAACGTTGGGGTGAATGCCGTGGACTGAGTCGACACAGCCTGGGGTACCCACTGAAAAGTCGTCGGGGTTTGTGCCACCATCTGGGGCACTGGAGGCAATGGCAATTGCAGTTGCTGTTGCTGTCTAGAGGGTTTGGCTGGCCGAGACGGTAGCCTAGTCCTCATAGTCTTCCTCTTTGGTTGAGGACCCTCATCCGGGGAAGACTTTCTTTTGATAGCCAGGCCCCACTTCTGGAGAAGGTTTCTATTCTCCACGTCGGCCTTATCAACAACTTCTTTGACCACATCGGTAGGGAAAAGATCTTTTCCCCAAATTTTGGAGGAGATTAATTTCCTTGGCTCGTGCCTCACCGTAGCCCCGGTGAACACGAACTCCCTACAAGCTCTCCTCGCCTTGAAGAAGCCATAAAGCTCCTTCGTCACCGTGGCCAGGTGAGTCTTAGCCACCACCATGAACATTCCATGGACCTTGGGGTCACTTGCCATCGTCTCAAGAGTAGTCTGAAGAGACATTGAGGCAGCCAGTCTTTCTTTTGTCTCGAACTCTCTTCGCAAAAGAAAGTCAGACAGCTTCGGGAGGTCCTCGCCGAATTGCCGTCCGGCAATATCAACCTCCAACTTTCCCACTGAGAACGTCAGATGGACGTCCTTCCAGTCTTTGTGGTCCATAGGCAGGGCCAGCGACAATGGTTTACACTCCTCCAGGGAGGGGCAAGGCTTGCCGGCCTCGACTGCTTTTAGGACAGCCGCAAACCCTTTCTGTAAAAAGGGGAAGGCTCTAGCAGGAGAGGACACAAAGGAAGGGAGCTTCTTGCTCAATGCAGCTACCTTCGAGTTAGAGAAGCCCCTCTCCTTCATCGAGGATGAAAGTAGAGCTTGAGCCTTAGCATGGTCCATCACTATGACCTCCTTCGGTTCTGTCTCCTCCTTTGAAGCTGGTTCCTTTCTCAGTCAGACATAACAGTCCCGATATAATGCCTTGCTGGGCCAGAATTCCACCTCCTCTAGGGGAACTGAGCCGAGCTTATCCGAGATGACGATCTTTCCAGTCGTCATTGGCATGTGCTCAGCATACCTCCATGGGTTAGCATCTGAGCACAAGGGAAGGTCTTTCACATTGAGCCTTTTCTAGGGCCCATGTGATTCTGAAAGGCACTGCATCCGCAGTTCCATAGCAGCCGCCTTCTCCTGATTCTCCTTCTGCATTTGTTGGATCATTCCAACAATCGAAGAGAGGGCCTGTCCCAGCTCTACTGGGAGACCGGCCGATGTTGAGGGAATAGGCTCCGGAATCTGAACCGGAGTAGCCGACACCTCGTCGACCTCTTCCTCTACGACGTCCGGGGCTTGAACTTCATCCTGGCCTTCTGCCAGGAGGTCTTCTTCCAAACGCTCGTCCACGTCACACATCCTGTCATCTAACTGGATGTCTTGCATCGCGACCGCGACTTCAGCATCCACCTGGATCTGACTTTGGGGGATCTCCTCTTGAGGCTGGGGAATCACTGCATCAGCTGATGCCTTAGGGAAAAGATACACCCTCATCTTCTCACTTGGAAGATAAGGGCTAGAGGTGTTCTTTTGGAAGCCCCTTACCCAGGTACGAAGCTTCTCCCTTGCTATATCCCTTGATTCCGCCGTCCTAGGGGAATCAAAGGCCTCAGTAATCAGGTTAGTGCACACAGTACATACCTGAGGGTCCCGAAACTGGAGATCATCCTTGGAGACAGCGCATGCTGCATGTCTCCTACAAAACTCATGTCCGCAGAGGTTCTTGCTGCGGACGTTGCAGAAAACATTTCCGCTCTTCGGAGGGTCCTCCTGTAAAGAGAAGAAATTTCCATGAGTATCAAGTGAACTATGTATCACTGGATATGCATAGTATAGCATAACAATTCATAAAGGAAAGACACACACTTGTGTTTCCCTCACAACCCATTGTTGCAGCCTTCCAGATAATAAAATCAAATGGTTAATCTCTTCTAGAGTAACCAATGCAAAGTTTCTAGAGGAAACATGTGAAGCTCACACCTAAGCAATGATTTTAACCCTGGATAGGTACGATGGGTAGTTTGCGACCCCGAGCGTAAAAAAAAAAACAGGTTTTTCTCACGTGACTCACCCCCGTGACTGAATTTGTGGGTGATCGACCTGCAGGAGGTGTCTCCCCTACACGCTCTAGTTGTGTCCAGATGTGCATTGCTGTAGCTGTACTCCTTCCCCGATTTCTGAGACGCGTCGGGGTCGAGCGCGACCGAGTTTACCCTTCTAAGGTAGTTTGCATAATTATCAAAGTTATTACGTATTATGAATTTGTCGTAGAATGGTGCAACTTGTATAGGTTATCAGTTGTGGAAAGTCTTGGTGAATTGTTGGGCTACCATGTGCATGATTTTTTTTTTAGTTAAAATGTCGTTCATCACCACGAGGACCATTTTACCGTGAGTGCCCCTTTTTCATTTTTTTTTCATTTTTTTGCCAAGTCATTTTTCCGTAAGATATTGCCAAATAGGGTCGTAAAACTTTTGCTTGTTTAGTGTTGGAAAGTGTGTCTAGATGATCTGGCTACCCATGCATGACTTTGTTTTTGTCAGATACGACGTAGTTATTGGTATATTGGGTATTTAACTGCGGTTACCAATTTCTGTTTTTTTTCAATATTTGTAAAAATTACTACGTAGTAAGGAATTGCCGTATATTATTCATTTTTTTTTTTCATGTTTATGTGTTAGAAAGTGTGCCTTGATGGTTGGGCTAACACGTGCATGTCTTTTTTTTTATCTGAGATGCCGTATATTAGAATGTCGGGACTTTTACCGCGAGTGTCCCTTTTTCATTTTTTTTCATTTTTTTGCCAAGTCATTTTTCCGTAAGATATTGCGAAATAGTGTCGTAAAACTTTTGCTTTTTTAGTGTTGGAAAGTGTATCTAGATGATCTGGCTACCCATGCGTGATTTTGTTTTTGTCAGATACGACGTAGTTATTGGTATATTGGGTATTTAACTGCGGTTGCCAATTTCTGTTTTTTTTTTCAATATTTGTAAAAATTTACTACGTAGTAAGGAATTGCCGTATATTATTGATTTTTTTTTCATGTTTATGTGTTAGAAAGTGTGCCTTGATGGTTGGGCTAACACGTGCATGTCTTTTTTTTTTTTATCTGAGATGCCGTATATTAGAATGTTGGGCATTTTTCCGCGAGTGCCCCTTTTTATTTGTTTTGCATTTTTTTGCTTAGTCATGTTACCGTAAGGAATTGGCAAGTAGTGTCGCAAAACTTATATTTTTATAGTGTTGGAAAGTGTTTCTAGATGATCTGGCTACCCATGCCTATTTTCTTTTTAGCCAGATATGGCGTATATATAAGTATGTGTTCGATTTTCCTGTGATTGCCATTTTTTCGTTTTTTCCCATTTCTTTCAAAATTACTACGTACTAAGGAACTATCACAGAGTAATATTTCATTTATATGTTTATTTGTCGGAAAATGTGACTTGATGGTTTGCCTAGCACGTGGCTGAAATTTTTTTTTTCTGAAATGCCGTATATTAGAATGGCCATTTTTCCAAGAGTGCCCCTTTTTATTTGTTTTGCATTTTTTTGCTTAGTCATGTTACCGTAAGGAATTGGCAAGTAGTGTCGCAAAACTTATAATTTTATAGTGTTGGAAAGTGTTTCTAGATGATCTGGCTACCCATGCCTATCTTCTTTTTTTAGCCAGATATGGCGTATATATAGGTATGTGTTCGATTTTCCTGTGATTGCCATTTTTTCGTTTTTTCCCATTTCTTTCAAAATTACTACGTACTAAGGAAGTATCACAGAGTAATTATTCATTTAGATGTTTATTTGTCGGAAAATGTGCCTTGATGGTTTGCCTAGCACGTGGCTGAATTTTTTTTTCTGAAATGCCGTATATTAGAATGTTAGCCATTTTTCCGCGAGTGCCCCTTTTTATTTGTTTTGCATTTTTTTGCTTAGTCATGTTACCGTAAGGAATTGGCAAGTAGTGTCGCAAAACTTATAATTTTATAGTGTTGGAAAGTGTTTCTAGATGATCTGGCTACCCATGCCTATCTTTTTTTTAGCCAGATATGGCGTATATATAGGTATGTGTTCGATTTTACGGTGGTTGCCATTTTTTCGTTTTTTCCCTATTCTTTCAAAATTACTACGTACTAAGGAACTATCACAGAGTAATGATTCCTCTAGATGTTTATTTGTCGGAAAATTTTGTTTACTTTTTTTTTGATTGAATATCATCAAATTTTTTTAGCTAAAATATTATATTGTTTTACATTTTTTTTTCGATTTTATTTCCCTTCAAAAAAATTTTTTTGGGTCAGAATTTTAATTTTATAGTCGTAAAATAATCGACAATTATCCAGCCACCCACCATACAATTTTTATGCGTATCCAATAATAATTAGATTAGTAAATAACACCTTGAAATTGACATACCCTTCCTACATTTCAAGTGGCAGATTAGGGAGTCTGAGTCAGTGTGGTTGGCGGCCATTTTGTGGACATATCCGAAGCGTAAGCTGCCCTATCTATATATATTCTTGTTCCCTATAGAATTTGTGATATTTTGGTATATTTTTACCTGCATAAATATCATATTATATATTAAATATATGTATTTTTTTACGAAATTTCTAAGTACTCAAAAAATTACCTTTAGATATGGCCCCTGACATAAATGTAATTTACAAAATAATGAAGATTTTTTTACATATTTCTATTTTAGGATAACATATGTTTATTCCCTAAAAAAATTAGCCACTTCCTATTTCATTTGGGTACCCAAAAAAATTCATGAAATTTGGACAAATTTTTTTGGCCAAAAAAAGTTACCCTTTTTATCTCATTTCAGATCTTCACCTCCATGGGTCTGACTTCATCCAAAATACATCAAGATGTGTCCTAAACATTCAAGAATCAATTCCTAAAAGGATTTGTGTATATATGTATAAACTTTTTTTTATGAATTTTTATGTCAGGTCTTTTTTTTTCTATTTGATTTTTTAAAATATTTATAATAAATAGTTTTTCTGCAGATGAGTAGTATTTATCTTTACAGTTGTTTTAAGCATTCATTGATTTTTTTTTTTGGCAAAAGAAAAAAGGAGGTTACTGCAAAAACTGATTTTTCAAGAGTTTTTTTTGGCGTCGGGGTCGTTCGCGTCCGAGTATACCCTTAAAGGGGTGTCCGAGGAGCGTACCTATCCAGGGTTAAAATCCTGGATAATAGACAGGAAAGAACTCACTTTCCTATCTGTAGGGCAACCACAAAGAACTGTGCAAGAAAACACAAAAGTGTTAGAACACACAATGCTGTACCAAAACCCATACTATAGTTTTCTTCTTACTGTATATGTTATACTGAAGAATACTAGTACAGTATAGGAGGATACGTGCCGGCCGGCACACACCATAACTAGCTTTAAAGTAAACTACTTAACAGCTATAAGGCGGCAAAACTCTGGTTCAAATGCATATGCCGGCCGGCCGGCAACAGCCAATGTCGGCCGGCAGCCATTGCCGGCCGGCAACTACACAAGGTAGTACCCACACTCTTGGTGACCGACAGACAAGGGCTGACATTAGCCGGCCGGCAAAGGTACAGGACCGATGCCAGCCGGCAGCAAAAGAACCAGAGGACTACACTCGCCCGGCTGCCGGCCTCATAGGCCAGCAGCCGGGTCGGGTACAGCACTAGAAGGAAAATAGGATTGATGCCGGGATAAGAGTGTACACTACCTCCAAGCCCGGCAATCCGAAAGAGTGCATATAAGGAAGGGGAGAATCTAATTCAGGCTTCCTGACCAATGCCGTCTGGCTCTATAGGCAGACATGGATGAGGGACCAAGGGAGGTCCGGGCAGCACTCAAAATATAAGACCCTTGCCGGCCGGCAGCTCTGCCGGCCGGCAAGGGGCTGAGTCCATTCCACATCCTAACCTATTCTAGGTCCAAATGTAGAACGACGTACAGTACTGTAATGGCTAGGCCATTACGGAGATAGAGGGGGAAGGGACAAAAGAGGGTCCTACAAACCTTGCTTCAGTGACGGATCACCCGCAGCCAAGAAACTTATCTTAGCCTAAGAGAGATCCAAGGGGGGAGGCCAGCAATACTTGCCAGCTCCCAGAGCACCAAAGCAAGGAAGGTGTTGCTACTCCCAGGGAAAGAAACTTATCCTCCCCCGAGAACAGGAACAAGGACTAGTCTGGTAGATCACAAAAGAAGGAATCATATCTACAGAAACCTTCGGTAGTGACCTAAGGAGGCTAAGCCACCTTTGTCTGTGTCAGGCCAG
>NC_090728.1:144876238-144907122 GCF_036898095.1 Palaemon carinicauda
TGGTCGCCACCACCACCACATCATCCAAGTAGGCATGAACTCCTGGTAGGTCTCGGATGACGGAGTTAATGAGTCTCTGGAATGTGGCTGGAGCATTAGTAAGTCCAAAAGCCATTACCTGATATTCATAGAGCCCAAATGGGGTAATAAAGGCAGAAAGGGCCTGGGCTCTTTGGGTTAACTGCACCTGATAATAACCCTTCAGTAAGTCTATTGTAGAAATGAAAGAGGCATTTCCTACTGTATCTAGCAGTGCTTCAATGAGTGGCAATGGGTAGGCATCCCGGACAGTGACGTTGTTTAATTTACGGAAATCTGTACACATCCGGTAAGTTTGATTAGGTTTAGGAACCAAGATACAGGGTGAAGCCCAGGGAGACTGACTAGGTACGGCTAGATTATGATCAAGAAGATACTGTACTTCTTGTTTGAGGATTTCAGTCTTGACAGGGTTAAGGTGATAAGGACGTTGTCTAATGGGAGGTTGGTTTGGATCTTTTAATTGAATGTCATGTTTAAGAATATTGCAAGAGCCTGGATGTTCTGAGGTAATAGTTGGAAATTGTTTTAGCAAGTGAATTATCTGCTGTTTTTGACAAGGGTTAAGCCCACAAAAATACTCATCAGACTGAAGCAATAGTTCTTGATTCAATGAGGCACTGGTAGGCAAGGGAAAGTCAATGGATTGGGTGCCTTTGTTTTCCTCGGACAAAGTCACTGCCACAGGAGCTATATCATCATTAATAGTTACAAGGGTCACTGGCAAACTGCTGGTACCCTCCTCTGGTGGTCTGGAAAGGAAGGACTTTATCAGATTAATATGTACCAACTGCTGTTTTTTACGTCGGTCTGGGGTTTCAAGAACATAGTTAAGTGGTCCCAGCCGTTCTTTAATTTTATATGGCCCTAAAAACCTCTTTTGCATTGGGCTCCCTGTTATAGGTAGAAAAGCCAAAACAAAGTCCCCTGGATTAAATGTTCTACTTTTCGTTTTCTTGTCATACTGGGCTTTATATTTGTCTTGGAGCCGGGACAAGTGGGACTTAGAAAACTTACGTACTTCCTGTAATTTACTTTGTAGATTTTTAACATATGCATTTACATTAGTGTGACTGTCTGACTGGGGCATGAACCACTGATCTTTCAATATTTTCAAGGGTCCCCTTATGGGTCGCCCATATAACAACTAAAAAGGTGAGAAACCCATAGATTCGTGATTGGCTTCCCGAATAGAAAAAAGTAACCAATCTAAGTTAGTGTCCCAACTTGCTCCAGTCTCCAGGCAGTATTTTCGTAGTATGGATTTTAGGGTCTGGTGGTACCTTTCCAGACACCCCTGCGATTGTGGATGGTAGGCTGAGGAGACAACATGTTTGATTCCCAGTTCAGTGAGGACCTGTTGAAAGAGAGCACTCGTAAAGTTAGTACCTTGATCGGATTGGACCTGACAGGGGATTCCTTTAGAGGTGAACATAGATAACAAAGGTGCAATTACAGATTTGGCAGTGATGGATTTAAGGGGGAATGCCTCAGGATAACGGGTGGTCACATCGACTACAGTTAAAAGATATTCGTTTCCTTTCTTTGTCCTAGGTAGGGGGCCGACACAATCAATGATTATTTTATTGAAAGGCTTTTCTTTGATAGAAATTGTGTTGAGGGGAGCCTTGGGAATGTTTTGATTAGGGTTACCCGCTACCTAGCAAATGTGACAGGTCCGCACGAAACTGGAAATGTCCTTACGCATCCCCGGCCAGTAAAAATGTTCCAATACTTTGAGATAAGTCTTCCTGATACCTAGATGTCCTGCAAAACCATCATGAGCTAATTTGATGACACTATTCCGAACCGATGTAGGAAGGACTATTTGATGGGTTTCTGACCAGGACTGCAATTTATTGTGGGTAGGTGGTCTGTATGCTCTCATTAAAACTCCATCTTCAAAATAAAAGCATGGAGTGGTGTCTATATCTATTTTGTCGGTAGCTGTGTGAAGTACATGAGAAAGAGTGTGATCCTGCTGTTGTGCCTGAACGAGTTCTTCTTTGTTCATGGCCCTGTTTATTAGATCATCCTTCCCAAAGGAGTAGTAGGTAAAGATGGAGTTAAGGATGAAGAATTAGCGGAGGGAGCAGTTAAGACCTTACTTTGAGACCGGGTGACAGCACAGGCAGGGAAAAGGTGGGGAAGTCTTTCATCCAGATCATGTGTAGGACTAACAGGTAAAGGTTGGTCTACTGTCTCCACTGGAGGAACTGTTAGGGTACCTGCGAGATCATTACCTAGTAGAAACTGAACTCCGAGTACAGGCAAGGAGTCTTGACGTATGGCTACTTTAACAGGGGAGGATAGAAGGTCACATTCAAGATAAATTTCTGCTAGGGGATAAGACGTTTGACAAGTTAGATCAGACAGTAAAACTTTTTCACCGGTGTAAGAATCAGAAATGTTCGGAATGACATTGGATAATAGAATGGACTGGGCTGCACCCGTGTCTCTAAGTATAGTAATAGGGTACTTATGATCACCCTTACATATCGACACAAATCCTTGAGAGATAAAAGGGTCAAAGAGAGAGAGATTAGGACCAGGCACATTTGAGGCTGCTATTGGCTTAGAAGAAGTGACTGTGTGTTTGGTGTTAGAACTTTTGGACACTTTACACCAAGGATGACGACACTCTTGGATCATATGCCCGGGTTTCTTACAATAATTACAGGTTACTGGCTGGGGAGCAGGACGTGAACTGTTGCCTCCTAAACCTCGCCCCACTCCTGCAAGGTGTTCACCAGAGGGGGGTCTCACACTGGGGCTCTGCCTACGAGCTCCACTCCCCCACGTGTCTATCATCAACGCCTGAGCATCCACTAACTCTGCTGCTCGGATCAGCTTCTTCTCACCCCTTTCCTCCTCATATCTCACCAAGTGGAAGGGAAGCTTATTCTTCCACTCCTCCAAGACAACAGCATTAACCAGTTCTGAAAATGTTGTTACATTAATAGCCTCAAGCCACTTTTTACACTGTCTTAATTTATCAGTGGCAAATTCAACATAAGTTTGGGTATGGGACTTGGTTAAGGATCTGAATTTCAGTCGGTAGCTGTCAGGAGTAAGAGCATAGGCATACAAGACCTGTTTCTTAACAAAATCATAATCCTCAGGCCTAGCTAAACTGTTATATACCCGAAGAGCCTTTCCTGTTAATTTTGGAGTTAGTATGGTAAGCCATTCATCCTTTGGCCATTCTTGTTTGTTAGCAATAATCTCGAAAGTTTTAAAGTACCCATCAACATCATCTTCAGAAAAACCAGGAAGGAGGGAGGACATGTTACCTACATTTAATTTTAACTGTTTTTCCTGTATTTCTAGTACCTTTTCTTTGCTTTTTTCTGTTATGTCCACCTCTTTAGATTTTAACTCTAACTCTCTTTCTACCTTCTCCCTTTCTAATGCAAGCCTTTCTCTTTCTAGTTTGATTCGTTCTCTTTGAATTTCCATTTCTCTTTCGTTTTCTACTTCTAATCTGAGTTTTTCTCTTTCTTTTTCGCTTTCTAACAGTTCTCTTTGCATTTGTAATTGATAGTCTAATTTTAATTTTTCCAGTTCTAAGGGATTGACTTCAGTAAATCGCTGATAAGGCCTAACAGGTGACAGAACGGGAGGCGAGCGGTAACCCGCTGGTTCAGCCTGAGCGTCAGGTAACACCGAACTCGCCGGGGTTAAAGTATCTATGGCGACTGCCGCAAGTACCCCTTGGCTGACTAACTCTTCAACCACCACATTCTTAATCATAGTCTTATTTAGCTTATAGTGAATTTCAATGCCATAATGATGGGCAATTTGCTTCCAATCATCTTTTTTGAGAGGTCCTGCTAACTTATCCGAAGATGGATTAGCAACAAAGTCATCTAGGTTAAACGACATGATTAATTATTAATAGTAAACAATAAAAAGAATACAGGGAAAGAATCAAATGAAATTATTGAACTAGCTGTAACTAGCACTCGATAGACAAGGACGGCCGGGTCGTAAAAAAGAAACAGCCCTTCGATAACTAGACAGACCCTCATTAATGTCTCGTTATACCCTTAGTCCTATGCCCAAGATTATTGTTCGTGTGAGACTGAGACAAACACAAGTTTGTATAAACGATACTTGAAAAAGATACTTGATAAGGATTCATAGATGGAGTGTTCGCGTCTGAGTCACCGACAATCACATACCGCGTAAAGATACTTGAATAAGATTTTTAAGGATACTGGAAAAACATGAGAGGCTTGGAAAAAAAATGGACACTCCGATACTTGGAACGATAAATGATACTCGATATAAAGATGCACAAACAATAATGATCCGTACACACGGAATGGAGGAGCGAAAGTAAGCACTTATTAGCTAACCCTAACGCTGATAAAATTTACTAGTGAGGGCTGTGTACACTTTAAACTGAGTAAACTCTATGACTGCTACTTACTGCACTTGATCTAACATGTGTGGTGTGGCGGTACAAAGTGCAATAACAAACGAGTTTTACCGTAAGAATTTAAACTGCACATACCAACACTCGTCTTGGTTTACAATAAAAAAAACACTTCACTTATCAGATACAAGAAACATATTGAAGCACTGAACAAAATCAAAGCACTGTCACTGTAAAAGAAAGTGATTAATAATTAACAGGACACAAGGGAGTAACAAATAAAGGACAACGATCACCAACTTAGCAATTACGTCCTGGGAAGGTCGCCACTTGTCACAACTTGGGTGTTAGAATGTGAAATAACAAAAAAAAAATATAATTGCATACCGAATACCCAAGGTATAACAAAAATTATAAGTGAAGAAACGCAAGGGAACGCATGTAGCTGTGGTATGCTGGGAATGGGGAGTTCAAATAATATTTCAGTAACATAACCTTAATTAAATTCAGTGCACAGTAAACATATACATATAAAGTAGACATAATACACACAAAATAATACACAAATATAAAGATAATATAACTGTCCTAATACTGGACAACACACTGGTGAGATAAGGGAATTACGAGGTACAGGTTACAAAATACTTAGCCGAAAAAGCCGACCAGCAGAGAAGTTCACAAAAACGATACAAAGACGAGACACAATACAGGTGAGGGAGGCAGACTTGTAGCAGTGGGTAGCAGTAATGAGATGCCTGTGACTCCCGACCCAGCTCAGACCCTGTATATATACAGGCCAGAAGCAGTCACGGCGTATCCTGATTGGCTTACGTTGAGGTGGGAGCAAGCAATCCCACTTGCGACTGCTAATTAGAAGACGTGACAAGTGCTCAAGCAATTAACAAACAACCTGCTTGTTGTACAGGGAAGGCAGGCGGGGGGAAGGAGAATGGTGGCCGTGACAATATATATATATATATATATATATATATATATATATATATATATATATATATATATATATATATATATATATATATATATATATATATATATATATATATATATATATATATATATATATATAAATGTGTGTGTGTGTGTATATAAAGAGAGAGAGAGAGAGAGAGAGAGAGAGAGAGAGAGAGAGAGAGAGAGAGAGAGGGAATCTCTTCAATATTTCTATCACAATTTTATTATGTCCATCATTGAGTATATCTTGAACAATCCTATGTCAATCGTTACTTGATATAAAACTTCCTTTTTATATTATCTATTTTATTTTCTGTTTGAAATATGATCCTACCATTACGAAATCACATCATAGGTGTCAGTAAATCTAATCATGGGAACTTACAAAGGCTTTTCAGTCTCCAAATAAAGTTTACATTAAAAAAAACGAATTACATCTATTGAATCTCCCCGCCCTTATTACCAATTCAGATTCAACTGAAAGTTTTCTTTTCATCGTGAAAATATATTAGCATTAATCTTGACACCTTTCCGGCTATATCACATCCACTTGCGTTTCTGTATCAATCGTGTCACATTTCTAATTTGTTCCCGATTCAGAACGGTTGGGACGATAAGTATCGCATCGATACTCGAGGACTGACGCGTTTTATTTATCTCACATACCATTACCTCTCAAAATAATGGCTAAATATCTTCCGGTGTGTTCCTTAAACAATACTTATGCTCATTTAAGGAGTGGATTCATCATCCCTTGGAAAGGGAAAGGAACTTGATAGTTATCAATAAAAGGAAACAAAATGAGTATTTTAAAATGTCTTAATCTGTAGCGTTAGGGACCGTACGTATTTATTCAACGTAATGAAGAAAGGTTCCATATGCAAAACAATACAGTAAAAGTATCAGTCCTCATTTAGTTTTAATATAAAATCGAAAATACAGATATTGATTGAATATAATTTAGTTTTCTCCATGAAAGAATTTTTTGGTTAACTTGTTTTTTGGAACACCAGAACTGATTAACTTTGAAATTTTTTTTGTTAGCGTTATATATACCGTAGAGTTATCTATCAAGCCATTAAATAAAATCCGAAATTAAAAAAAAAAAAAAAAGTTTGTAAGCGTAATAAGAATATACCATATGGTGCCTTTTAAGATAAACTTAGAAAAAAATCGTACGAAGTAGAACAAAAGACTTTTGTATTTCTTTTTTTTTTCTTTTTATAAATCTTGTGATTTTCTAACCATTTTGCCACTTTCGTTATCCTCCTTACATTATCCATGTTTGACATTTAAAGAATTTGAGAAAAAAATATTCGCGTGTTTATGTCAGAATTCTGGATAAGGTACTGCATAAGTATTAATCATGTTCCATGGTACACGGCCATGTATGACATTTTCCGTTATTCAAATTAGTATTGCAAATCCATTAAGGGTTTGGGACACATTAATAACAACATTTTATATAATCCAAAAGTCATCAGCTTAAAACTTATGGATTATCATAAACATTTCTTTAATGGAATCAGAAAATAATTTAAATACAATTTCCTATTAAAATGCCTTGCTAAACCGTAAATAAAATTATGTCAATACTGAATTCTTTAAAGCTTCTACCAGCGCACCTCGAGTATTTGCATCAGAAATTTCTAGGACCATTTCAGTGGTTGAAATATAGGTTGCGTCCATCTATTTTAAACGGACTTTTATTACTAGTAACTATTAGGTGAACCAATGCCTTCCTCAAAATTCCGATGCATTAAAGTACTTTTTTTATATAGATTAAAAGACTGGTAAAAAAGAACTAAGCTAAAATGTATGTATCTATGATAATTCTATTATTTGAAGTTAAAATTTTAAGCCATTAAAGGCTTAAAGGTCACTTTTGAGGACAGGGTCAAGAACAGGTCACTGTGTTGTTGAAAAGTGTCTCCGATCAACAACTAACGAAATTCCTTCCAAACTAGGATCTGGAAGAACCAGACAATTGCTCCTGAAATTTCAGCGGGTAAATTTATGAATACCCATCTCCCATCTTCTTCCCCACGATTATCCCTACATCAAGGGGTCGGGTGCCTGATGCTTACAAGGGACGCCCTAGCCGCATCCATACTTCTAAAAGCATCAGGCGTGGTTCATAATTTGGTAGAAGATTTTCACGATTGAATACCCTGGCAGACATTAACCACAGTTATTAGCGGTTGGTCTAGCCTTTGACTTAATATTCCCACTGCAAGTCAGTAGTTTCCACAGTGATTGCTATATTGCAAGACTGCAAGTCACCATCTGTCCTTTTATTCACCTTCTACGACATGCAGGAAGGACGTACCGGTGGTAGTATTCTTCCACCGCTCTCACAAGTCAAAAGACCAGGAAAGTTGTAGACGTTAATGATACCTATCATGACATGACCAGAGATCGAACTATGTATCCAGATTGCCAATCATCAATGCTTCCAAATGGATACAAAAATAAAAACGACGCAAAACCAATAATCATAAAAAATAACGAGCCAGGAAAATGAACTGAAGGTAAAGATATTTAACCAAAAATGCTTCAGGTTGTCTCAAAATCTCCATTGTGCAACTCTTAAATTATAAAACAGACTCATCGGTATTCCCATAAGTACATTTTTAACTGAGCGTTAAATGGACTTCAATTATACCTGAAACCGAGAAATTATTGCTTAAAAAATACATTAATCCTTAAGGGCATTACACGTTTACCTGTTAGGAATATCATTTAGTAGACAAGGCAATTATTTATGACTAATATATAAAAACAGATTTTTGTCAATTTATTACAATTAGTAAAAATGACTGTCTACAAATTAAAAAGAATTTTTCTAGTCCTTTTTTTTTTAATTTTATTAATTTAAAGATTAAATATATCATTAACCTTTATTATTATCTGCATTTTTCCCTTGAATGAGTGAAACCTTTATATTCTTGAGACTTTCGATTTAGCAAATTATTTGAAATGATTACATGCAACAAATCTCATGAAATCTTTGAAAGCCATCGCCCATTAATTTTAATTGTTGTGAAAACCATTCTGAAATTTCCCAAACTTCTGTATAAAAATATAAATTTAACTGCAATCAATATATTTCCCGGTAGATCCGAATGATATATATATATATATATATATATATATATATATATATATATATATATATATATATATATATATATATATATATATATATATATTTATATATATTTATATATGAATATATTTATATATAACACACACACATATATATATATATATATATATATATATATATATATATATATATATATATATATATATATATATATATATATATATATATATATATATATATATATATTTACTCGACAAGTGAATATAACTTCAAGTCCGTCAAACAAATCACATCCAATCGATGTGAGGTGTGTATGGCTATTACAGAAGTTATCTTTATAATAATATGAAACCATTGAGAGAGAGAGAGAGAGAGAGAGAGAGAGAGAGAGAGAGAGAGAGAGAGAGAGAGAGAGAGAGAGAGAGAGTTTGGTGCTGAAGTCAAATATCAAAAGCAGTCGCTCTTTTGTAATTATAGATCAAAATATATATGTTTTACCGCATGTATTTTTGTATTTGTGTGCTTTCAGAAGTCAAGACAAAACGTAGTTTTAAGTCATGCACAAACACACAAACGAAAACTTCTCTAAAGTAATGATATAATGAAGACTGATAACGAGGTAACAATAATTTTCATTAAGTAATATCTGAATTCATAGAAGAAAAAAAAAGTAATCCCCTTTACAGGATGGGAGTCTTAAATTCTACTTTTATGTGGTCGACACTTCAAAGGCTCAAAGGCCGCTCATGAATGGCAGGGGCAAGGGACACTGACATTGCCCTAATGAGCAGGAAAATTCTCTAGAGACTGACCATATAAACACATGATCAGCGCCCAAACCCTTTTTCCACCCAAGCTAGGACCAAGGAGGGCCAGGCAATGGCTACTGATTACTCAGCAGATAGACACATATGCTCCTCCAAACCCACCTTCCATATATCACAAGGATGGTGAGGTTGCAGCAACCAAAGAAACTACCGAGATTGAGCGGGATTCACACCCCAATCTGGCATTCACCAGTCAGAGACGTTACCACAACCACTGACATTTCGTGAACCAATTGTCAGTTGTTTTTCAAAAGCCTAAAAAACTCTGTACTCTTCTAAAACTATATTGTCAATGAGTTAGAACTGGCTCTTAGTGAAGAATTTCCAAAATCTTCTTTCTGTATGCAAACTTGTATCTACCTGGAACTTTATTTGATCAAATATATATGAAAAAATCCTAGTAGGGTGGTTACTCAGCACTTTGATGGATAAATTATAGAATGGTAAAGTTTTTTTTTTTTTTTTTTATTAAGAGAAGCTATTGTAGTGTTGTATACATATCTATTCGACCATATATTTCCACTGGCAAACACAAATAATTAATGTAAGTAATGATGTTTGTATATATACTGTATATATATATATATATATATATATATATATATATATATATATATATATATATATATATATATATATATATTTATATATATATATATATATATATATATATATATATATATATATATATATATATATATATATATATATATATATATATTATGTATGTATATATTTATATAACATTAATGTCAACATGTTCAACAAAATGCACCTGTTGCAAGTTTGAACATCCAGAGTTACACAATTAGGAGAAATATGGGAAACAATGGCAATAAACATAATTTACAAAATAATAAATTATGATAGGATTTGGAGATTCATTCCTCCACCAGTAAAACACAGAAGCGAAAGAATTTTGTATATTTTCAAAATATATTCTACTCATCAGCCTCGGTAACACTAAGGTTTATTCCTATGTTGATATGTAACAAATAAGGCATTCGTTTGTTTTAAAACTAACAAATTCCTTTGTATATCTATTTAGGTAGTATAATAACATATGATGCATGATGTAATAAACAAATAAGTACAAATATCGAAGATTCAAGCGTGGTGAACAGCACTGGAGGGACCATGATACAAGTGGTGAAACCAAACCTGGCACTGTCAACTAAGTTAGAACCCTCCCACCTCATGAAACGTAATAAGACTTGTTACTTGAAAGTTGAAACCCCACCAATATTGGCCCCTTTTCATATTTATGTCTAAGTAGAACACAACTTTCCAACAGGAACTACTTTCAGTTCACCCATCAGAAACAATAGGATGTATCCAGATTGCTTCCAAGAGTACTGATTGTGGTTACTTATGCGAATGGTCAATAGCATAAAAGAAGCAAACCTGCTCGCTGGATCTGGCAAAAACCATCTCGAAAGTTGACCATTGACTATTTTAACCATATCAATCAGCCTTTCGCTGAATATTCTGCCATCAGGGAGTTCTTAAAGAGATCAGAAGATTTTACATTGGGTGTTGGTCAGAAGTATGTTGTCGGCACTTATAAAGAATACAAGAACCATGCGGTAACTCCAGGGCCTTCCAACAGTGTGATATATAAGGGTATGATGACTGGTCATAAATGCATTGGGTCAGACTACTTTGAAATCTTCCTTGAGGTCGGACTCGTAACCAATGACTGCCTTAAGACTGTGCTAAAAGGGAAAACATATGCAAAAGCTCTGTTCTGCCTTACGATGGTAAGTGAAGCAATGGAGCAATTATTGCTAGAGTGCTCCAATGAAGAGAAAATAAACATCACTAACCTGGTGACATTGAGGCATTTATGTGCCTGAATTATATCTATTCCCGACAGAAATGTATTGGCATTATACGTGGAATCATGTTAAGGAAGATGGTTGGAAAAGATGAGCAACTGACCATCTCCCAATTGCCAACCTTGCCAAGACAACCTTGTCCCGCACGTTGGTCATGTGAACCACCACCTTGTTATCAACAAATGAGCAAATATTCCAATATTCGGTTTCCAAAGCCATACGGGATCCTGGACAAGGTTAAGAAGGAAATGATGAAGCCGTTTTGAAGCCAGTGTGGTTAAGTGGGCCAGTACTTCCCCCTACCCTAGTAGACTTAATTGAAAAGACTACAGTTGAGATGTAACAGTGAAATAACAACATTGAGGAATCACAGTATAGCTAGGATAGTGATTATGAATATCTCAGTGATTATGAAGACTAGATCAAAATATGAACATAGAGTCTTTATGCAGTCATCGTGTTACTCGGATCTCTATGTAATATATTTGCACATCTGTTAGCTGTCGGAATGAGTGAGAGATAAATTACCAAGGGAATATACAGGGACTATATGCCAGGACTCTTTGGAATATGTAAAGCCTTTTTACCATTACAAAAAAAAAAAAAAAAAAAAAAAAAGAAAGGCAGAGAAACAAGAAATGTCAATTTGCAATTTCAAGACAAACAGACTACAAAAATGAGTTTTTAAATTTTTTTCATTTATTTTTACAGAGACGATTAATGATGTCGTACAAAGGGTAGATGCTTCATGATAGTTTAAAAATGGTCCTCGTAAGCGTAGTTTCTCCCCTGAAATTTTGAAACCAATAGGAATAACCATAGAGGTATAGGGTAGATAACAATAAAGATATTTTTACTTTTTTACCCCTGGGCCTTTAACTCGATCTTTTGACCCATGACATCATCTATGCCCTCGTTGAATGATCAATGAGTTATTTGTGATTGTGCAGATTATAACATTTCAGATTTATACCCGTGGTCAATTTCTTTTTATGTGAAAAGGTCCTTTATATTTCTCCTACTCCTAAATTTGGAGGCAAAACAAAATAAAAAAAAAAAGCTAAATGGGACATTTTTTGGAATGAGAACAAATGAAGTTTCGTTCCTAAAGACTTTAGGGATTGTAAAACGATAGGTTAATAAATATGTATTATGGCTGTGCATGGGACCCCTATCTTACTCCTCAACTAAAAGTAATACTGATAAAAGAAGGATTGATAGAGGAGGAACAGTATATAGGTAAAAATGTGTTTTAGAATTAAAAAGAAAAAGCCGTACCTGATCAAAATATCAGGTTAGAATCAATAAAGAAGACGTTGACAATTATAAAGAAGTGTTTATTATGTGAGCGATGTTTATTTGAGAATTTGTAGACTAATCATGTGTAAAATTAGTCTGAAAGAAGGTTATTCTTTATCTCCAAGGTTGTTTAATGTCTTAATGTATGTAATGATGTAATAACTGCAGAGATAGGGATTTAGAAGCATAAGCTAAAAATAAGCGAAGTGGATTATATAATTTCCAGCATTTTTGATAATTTGCAGATTATCATTATTAAAAAAAAAAAGATTAAATAACCCAATGCGTCAAGTTTGACTCTGACAGAGCGGGACCGATAAAGTTCGGGAAGAAAAAATATGATTAATATTAATGGTGAATAAATGAATAAAATAAAATAAAATAATGGACATGAAAGTAAATAAATTATGAGGTAAAAATCTGTGATAAATATAAATTTTAATCGCTTCTATATATACAACCTATGCTTCTTTAAAAATAAGTTAAAATCCTCATAAAAAATATGGATCATAGTTAAAACGAGATCCTACTCATTGCATCCAGGAACTGTTTCAAGAGGTGAAAACCTCAAATACTCATCTGCATAAACTACAGAAAATACATAACATTTGCATGAGAATAATATTGAAAGCAAGAGTAAAATTTTGATAGTAAATGACCCTTAAGGTAAATGATATCTTTCTCCATTAAATGTATTAAAGATTATTCTTTGAACCATGTGATCCCTAAAAACATAACCAAAAGAAAAAAAAGTAGAAACCAACAAACAACTCACCCCTTTCAGTACCTCTAAAGTTTACATTCAGATCCCTTATCACAAGCATCTCTATTTACTCTCGGAAGCCAGAATCAATATCTCAAAGAAAAGACGTATTTTTTTTCTTTTAAACATTTCGTTCTCTTTGCAGCGTTAAAACGTGATAAACAAGATTTGTTTTTCCCTCGTGAAAAAAATCCAAACTTCCCTTCATAATTAAATTTGTTAAGGAGGTTTTCATAATAAAAACTTTGTTTGAAAGTTGAAAACAAAAGCTATTGTGCGTATTATCAAGAGGTTTACTAATTGTGGGTTCTTTCCTCAAACTTTCTATTTTCATCAACAAGAAACTAATATTCAGCTGTTCAAGGAAGTGAAAACTCGAATGCAAAATTTTACAATTGCACATACACATTTATAAAATACCTATTAATACAAATACTCTCGAAGAGAAGAGAGAACCTTATTGCCTTACCTAACCTTATTTTTTGTTTGGGTTCCCCCAGGTCCCTCAGTGTGAGGCACCTCGTATATCCACCAGAGTTGCTAATGTATCTTCCGATGTATTTTGCATCTTCCAGTCTTGGATGCTCTGGGATACATCTTAGGTATTTATCGTGCTTATTCTTGAACACATCTACGCTCACTCCTGATATGTTTCTTAGATGAAATGGCCGCAGATCAAATAGTCGCTGTATTATCGATGCTGGTGCGTAGTGGATTAATGTCCTGTGCGCCTTCCTTAGTTTTCCTGGTATATTTTTTGGCACTATTAATCTACCTGGGCTTGCTCTTTCTGATATTTTTAGCTCCATGATATTTTCAGTAATTCCTTCTATTTGCTTCCATGCTTGTATTAAAGTATCGTTCTCTTCTCCTTTCTAGACTGTATAGTTTTAAAATTTGCAGTCTTTCCCAGTAGTCAAGGTCCTTAACTTCTTCTATTCTAGCAGTATAGGACCTTTGTACACTCTATATTTGTGCAATATCCTTTTGGTAGTGTGGGTAACATATCACATTGCAGTACTCGAGTGTACTACGTACATGAGTTTTGTAAAGCATAATCATGTGTTCAGCTTTTCTTGTTTTAAAGTGTCTGAATAGCATTCCCATTTTTGCTTTACATTTAGCCAACAGTGTTGCTATTTGGTCGTTCCATAACATATTCCTATTTAACATTACACCAAGGTGTTTAATTGCTTCCTTGTTTGTGATTGTCTCGTTATTAGGTCCCTTGTATGCATATACCATTCCTTCTCTGTTTCCATAACTCATTGATTCGAATTTATCGGAGCTAAATACCATCCTATTTATCTCCGCCCATTCATATATTTTGTTTTGATCTCTTTGTAGTGGGTTCCTTTCTTCATCACAAGTAATTTCTCTACTTATTCGGCGAAACTTCTCACTACAGAGTTTTCAACATCACAGTCTATGTCTAAGATCATAATAACAAACAGCAGTGCAGATAATACCGTACCTTGTGGCACGCCAGATTTTAACTGAGCTTCAGCCGATTTCTCGTCATTTGCACACTATCTGTTTTCTGTTTTGCAGGAATTATTTTACCCATTTTCCTATCTTTCCCACAATATTATGCTTTCTCATTTTTTCTCTAATATATTATGGTTTACCTTGTCAAAGGCTTTTGCAAAATCTAGATAGATCACATTTGTGTCTTTTTCATTTATCATATTTTTGTCTATGTTTTCATTGTGTGCCATCAGTTGGGTTTGTGTACTTTTTCCGGGCACAAAACCGTGTTGACCTAAACAAGTTATTTTTAACCAAATGATCCATTATTTTCTTTTTTTATTACCCTCTCATACACTTTCATAATATGTGATTTTAGACTAACGGGTCTATAATTGCTTGCCTCTAGTGTTGATCCACTTTTGAAGATAGGGGTTATATAAGCTAATTTATGTTTAACATATATCTCGCTCATATCTACACTTTGTCTTAGCAGTATTGCAAGCGGTTTCACGATAGTGTTTGCAGTTTTTTTTTAACAAAATCGCTGGAACTCCATCTCGTCCGGCTGCTGATCGATCTTTAATTTCGTTTATAGCCTTGACAATATCTGCTTCATTAATATCTATATCCGTTAGATATTCAACATTTTCTTCTCTCATTTCTGTTTCATTATTCTCATTCTCAATTCTTGGCGTGAACTCACTCTTATATTTTTCTGCTAATATGTTGCATATTCCCTTTTTTTCATTCGTTAGCCGTCCTTCAATTCTTAGAGGGCCTATTTCTCATCTCCCTTTATTAATTTTTTTTGCATAGAAGTAAAGTACTTTGGGTTTTTTTTTCTTATATTTTGAAGTGTCCTTTCTTCTAAGTCCCTTTTTTCATTTTCTTTTGACTGTATAATCTTTTGTTCTGCATTTTCTATCTTACATGTTAATTCCATAATTTTCCACATTTTTTTCTTCTGCAAGAATTTTCTTCCACTTTCTAATTTTCTGAAATAAGATCCTTCTTTCTCTTGGTATGCATGTGCTTTGTGTATTGTTTTTCTTCGGTACATATTTCTCAACAATTTTATCCAGTATTTTGTACAGTATGTCCGTATTTATCTGTATATTATCACTTATAAACACATTTTTCCATTCTTTATTCAGTTCTTCATTCATTTCTGACCATTTTATATTCTTACTATGAAAATTATATTTTCATATCCTTCCCAACGTTTTGTGCTTTGATTAATTCTGTGATCACTTGCTTTGGAATGGACTATCAATTCTATGACATTATGGTCTGAAATTCCCGTGTTATACATTATTATTTCTTTAACATAATTCACCTCTTTCACAGATATAGGACATTTTCCTTTCTTGTTTGAATGTGGTTTATTTGTATCATATTTTGTTCTAATAGCATATCTTGAAGCTTTTCAATTTACCTCTAATCTTCTGCGCTACTATTACTCTCTTTTTCATATGTATACATACAACCACTTTCTTCTATCCGTTCTTCCCAATCCACGAAAGGAAAGTTAAAATCTCCGGATAGGAGTATATTCAATTCTTTATGGTTTCTACATATATCATCTATTTTTTTTTCATTATTATGTCAAACTCCTTGGTATTTGGGGTCTGTAAACTACAATATTCACTAGTTTTTCAGATTCAAATTCTACTGCAATCAATTCACATTCTGTGTTGCTGTATTTTTCACAGACTTTTCCTTGATTTATGTCTCTTCCATATATTGTGGTTCCCCTTTATTCCTATTTGTTCTGTCAGATCTATAAGTTTGGAAAACCTTTATCCGGTCATCACTCCCAGTCTCTTGGGAATACCATGTTTCGTTTATATTTAATATATCTATTTTTTCAATTTGGGTTAGTTCTTCTAAGAACACTATTTTCCTTTTAGAGTTACTCGTGATTAAACCCTGTACCATTCATCACTATTATGGTTTGTGTTTCATCCCTTTTATTTGATATTGGTAATAATATGGATTCTCCCATGCTTCCTTCCTGTTCTGATATGATGTTCTTTTCTTCATTTCCCGGAATTCTGCCATTAAAAAATCCAACTTTTTTATTATATTTGCTCTTTTGCCTTCATATTTATTTTTGTGTGTATACCTTCAATTATCCCCATATCTGCACCAACCCCTGGCATTATAGATGCATTCTTTGTAGTTGGGATCTAAATGTGCAGATTTGGGTTGAAAGACCTCATATCTTGGGGCTTTTGGTGCATAGCGCGGTATATAGATGGCCCGCTTTTTTGTTTCTTTTTTTGTTTCATTTTGCTTTCATTTTTCTTTTCAGTTAGCTGAGTTTTCTTACTCTCATTCATGGTTGCAGGATGCATATATTGACATTTTTTGTTGAAACTGCATCCTTTTCCTTCTTTTGGGTTTTTGATATTTTGGGATGGAGATCTCTGCATTTGTCTCCATATCCGTCAAAATACGCACATTTACCATATATTTCATAATTATGGCATATCTTTGGTTACTTGTAGTAGAATCTTTCGCCAAATCTGCAATTTCCTCTTTTCAGCAAATTGCAGATTATATTTTTCTTTTCTTTTTTTTCTTGTTCTTGCTCTTCCCTAAAAATATGTAGGTCCGGGTAGAGTCTCTTGGGTCTATTATTTATTTCCATCTGATAATTTATTTCTTCATAAGTACGTCGTTGGATGGCATCATAAGTTTTATCAATGATTTCCTCTACATCCTTACACTTATTCTGTTCATTTTTCTCTTCTTCTTCTTCTTCTTCTTCTTCTTCTTCTTCTTCTTCTTCTTCTTCTTCTTCTTCTTCTTCAACTATTTGCAGATTTAGTCTCGACTTAATTATATTTTCTATCCAGACTAAGCATGTTGAGCAGAATACCTTTGTGTCTCTATTTTTTATTTTTTGCTTTATTTCAGCACATCTAGGGTGTGTTGGAACATGGCAAGCATCAAATTTTCTGATCAGTTGTTAAGGATTATCAATGTAATACCATATCTTAAATGTAATACACCATTTTGGCATTCTTTTTCCCAATGCATCAATCAGCATATACACCATATTAGACTTCCTATTGTTCTTTGATGGAATGTGTTGATTGATGTAAACTTTCTTTATAAGTCTCTTTATCACTTGGACCTTCTTTGGAATTTCTTCTATTATTTTGCTGATGTTTTCCGCAGATTTGCTCCAGTTTATTGGATCACATTGTTTCAATATGTCTCCGAATATCTTTCCGTCACACTGGTTGGAGTTACTAGTGATCTCTGTTATCAGACGGTAGAACTCTTATTTCGCCAACTCATGGAAATTACTTTTGCTGACTCCAGCGAAGTCTCTCCAAGAGTTGCCTGTATTATACAGTACCATCTAGATAAGATTTTTATTAATTCACAAGATAACTATCTTATGCCGACATTGTATCCCACTTCTCTGCCCTCAAACTAATCACCGACTATTCACGAAAACTTGTAGCTATATTGCATTCGATGGCCTTTTGTTATCCGCGTTAAATCAGGATATTTTAAGGGACGCACAATTGTATTCACTCACCGGTACAGAGAGAGAGAGAGAGAGAGAGAGAGAGAGAGAGAGAGAGAGAGAGAGAGAGAGAGAGAGAGATAAATACTTTAGATCATGTAATAATATATTCTTCATTCTTACATGGCTCCTATTTCTTGATAGGTTTATCTTGATAGCATTCACTGGTTTGACATTTTTCAAGTATTAAACGATGATGATAATAATAATAATAATAATAATAATAATAATAATAATAATAATAATAATAATATCAGCTACCTTCATTTAATGCAGTACGAATTTGGATGTAATATACCTTATATAATAAAGAGCTATTTTCTGATTATATATATATATATATATATATATATATATATATATATATATATATATATATATATATATATATATATATATATATATATATATATATATATATATATATATATATATATATATATATATATATATATATATTTGAATCTAAAATCAGGATCCGGATCCTGCTTATTGCCAAAATTTTATGGGGCCGTCCATGTCTTGATATCCATCGGTGAAAAAATAAAATCAGTTAAGTTGTTTTGACGTAATCCTGTTCAGAGACAAATATCTAAACCGACTCGAAATAACAAAGTAAAGTAGTTGCTACATATATAAAATTCTGTTTCTCTACTGCTTGATATTTTTAAAAATCATATCTATTTTCACCTTCTAAACCGACAAACATTATTGTGAATTGTTGAAAATTTATAATACTTAAACTTATAAATTAATTACATTTTCTACCTGGTAGAACCTGAAATGTTACTACGAGGAAGGTGGTGATCTTTTATGGTGAGTGGAGAATTTTACATACTGAGGTTACATGAGGGGGGGGGGGGGGGGTTGTATAAAGGTATGGATACATGTAAACAGCATTCATAAAAAATTTTAATCTTTTTTAGAACATCACCTCACCCGAGGCTTCCTTTGAGGAGTGGGAGATCAACGGGACCATTATGAATAGCACTTAAAGAAAACACTGAAAGGGTTAGAGTGAATTCTTTTGTTAAAGAAGAGAGAGAGAGAGAGAGAGAGAGAGAGAGAGAGAGAGAGAGAGAGAGAGAGAGAGAGAGAGAGAGAGAGAGAGAGAGAGCATTCAATTATGCTGATAACCCCTTTAGGAAAATTAATTACTACTTTTCCGTTGAACATGCCACTTACCTTTGTTGAAGGAAACACTTTTATTAAACAAATGCGCAAAGCTTTTGAGGAACACAATGGATCTATGTAATGAGGGTAAAGCCACCACAAAGCAAGTAAAGTCTCCTTTAACATTTTCTTCGTCTCGCAAAACCCTTCTCTAAAAGGGATAACAAATAAAGAAAGTGAAAACGTTTGTGTCTATGGTACATCTACTGTACCTGTAAGATCTCACGTACATCCACGCAGGGATGTCTGTGCTTTTGTATTGACGGAACTGAATATAATAGTATGAGTGTCTATTAGTTCCTGAATTGCTGCTGCACAGAAGCAAAATAGGTTCCCATGGTAACTTGAGAGTTTAATTAGGATATTGATAAATCAACTTTAGTAAAATAGTTGTTCAAAAAGATTACAAAAGGACTTTTTGAGGTAATATTCTAGTTAAATAAAAGATCAGAGGATAATAAAAAAAAAAACAGAAGGCTTGGAAACCATTTATAATTGTTATGTAAATGAATTAAAGACAGAATAACACACGGAAGTCTACAATGGTAATCATTAACACAAGAGACATATCAAAACAAGTTTGGGGGCAAATAAGTAAAGAGTCTTATAAAAGAGAGTCAGACTGGTTAAGATACACATCAGGTGTATTAGATATTATCATATTTGCGATGAATATCAGTCGCTAACTGCTGAATATGAACAATAGGGCAAAAGTTTGACAAATGCTTTATAGTTGAATCAGGAGGATAAAAAGTATGAATTAGAATTATTCTTTGTACTTTTATATCTTTTTCATAGACGCCAAAAACAAAATAGCTTGTAGTTTGATTATGCTTCAAGGATTGTACCTCACGATCCAAAACAGTCCATCGAGCGCCAATTTAAGTCTGCTAATGGAAAGGAGTGTCCAAGGGCATTTCTGCCACGGGGTCACCAGTTGTAAGGGTAGAGGAAGACAGTTTCCTACAATGATAATTTATTGACGAGAGAGTCGGACTACATAGAGTACGTGCGGCCGTATAAGTAGCACGGAAAATACCTAAGGCGGATTAGAGAGGCTTAGGTTTAATTTTGTTTCGTTTGGTAAAAAATCATGGAATAATATTCTTAATACAAAATGTACATATTTGATTATTGCATCAGAAGGAAGAGCGGAGAATTCTGCGTTTACTGATACAGAACAAAATATCTCGAATTTAAATACAAAAGCGTGAAATACATACAAAGGGTTTCTAGACATAAAAACACACTTTCCGGAAGGTGTAAGTACAATATATATATATATATATATATATATATATATATATATATATATATATATATATATATATATATATATATATATATATATATGTGTGTGTGTGTGTGTGTGTGTGTGTGTGTGTGTGTGTGTGTGTTTGTGTTGGAGCTGAATATAGCCTATATCTATTTGTTTATAATGAGAACTAATAATAATAATAATTATAATAATAATAAACAACGAATACAACAACAACAACAAAAACAACAATACGAATGAAGAAATACTAAAGAATCTCAAGTAAATACATAAAACGTCGGAAAAGATAAAACAAAAGTCAAATAAACATATCAATGGAAACTATAAAAACAGTTATGATATAGAAATATACATACACACTCAATCACCCCCAACACACACACACACGTGCATATATATATATATATACATATATATATATATATATATATATATATATATATATATATATATATATATATATATATATATATATATATATATATATATGTGTGTGTGTGTGTGTGTGTGTATAGCAAACCTGAATTTGACAGGTATATGTATAGAAGAATTGTCATTGACTTTTTATCTTTCTTCGTGGCGGAGTGGTATGGTCACTGGCATACAGATATCCTGGCGAGGGTTCAAATCCCCGCCGGTCCGATATCATAGTCTTTGGGCGGTTCCGCCTCGGGCTCTGATCCCGAGGTCGTTAAGAGAATCCAGACTTTAATGTATTAATATATATGGCTTATTTGAAATATGAAAGAAACACGTTAAAATGTGCAAAAAATTTATCATTAATCGAATGCCATGTCCCAAACCTACCAATTAGCTACGATGGTGAAGATGGGTTGATTTCAATTCTAAGTACAGCAAACCTGAATTTGACAGGTATATGTATAGAAGAATTGTCATTGACTTTTTATCTTTCTTCGTGGCGGAGTGGTATGGTCACTGGCATACAGATATCCTGGCGAGGGTTCAAATCCCCGCCGGTCCGATATCATAGTCTTTGGGTGGTTCCGCCTTGGGCTCTGATCCCGAGGTCGTTAAGAGAATCCAGACTTTAATGTATTAATATATATGGCTTATTTGAAATATGAAAGAAACACGTTAAAATGTGCAAAAAATTTATCATATATATATATATATATATATATATATATATATATATATATATATATATATATATATATATATATATATATATATATATATATATATATATATATATATATATATATATATATATATATATATAAATATATATATATATATATATATATATATATATATATATATATATATATATATATATATATATATATATATATATATATATATATATATATATATATATATATATATTGGCGTGCTACTGTTATAAGCACACATTGAGTATGAGTTGTTTTTCAGATGTATTTAAATGGTACATGAATACATCTTAATAGTTTTTAAGTCTTTATTATATAAAAACAACAGAGTTAAACATCTCCATCACTGGAGCAAGCTGTGTTGGTCCAGATGACCAATTCTGGTGAAGTTTAGATATGAACTGAATAAATTATCGATATCACAGATATCGTATGCTTGGTTTATTTTAGCCACGTGACGGAATCGGAAGACACCTGCATCCGGTGACGTCACAAACTTTCACACGATGAGACAATGTGTTGACGTTTAAGAAGAATGTCAATTTGCCGAGGTTTGCATAGGTTTGCATTATACGTCCTGTTTACAATTTGAATGACTACAGCAAATCCCAGGGTTAGCTCTTCCAACCAACATGACATATTACGTCATTTGTTTTAAACATGTAATATTAACTATTCTAATCACTACATAAGCTCGGCCAGCTATCTCAATTTTTTTTTACAAAAATTTGACAACAAGCCGAAACATGGTTATTAGGTGTGACTGGACATACGTATTATTCTTTGTTTAACTTTAGCCATAATCAACTGAGGACGAATGTCCAAATAGGCACATTAAAAAATAATAACAATAATGCACACAAAAAAGATATTACCAAAGCAAAAAGAAAAATGCATGATAAAACCAAGATCATATATATGGTACATTGCTAGCAAATGATTACATGGTACCAAAAAACAAAATAAATTCTGACTTACATATGATTCGGTTACTTGACAAAGAATAAATGTTACCTTTGTCAGAAACAAAATACTAAATTTTTAGTGCACAAACACGAATTCCTGGTACGTACACGTACCATGGTTTCGTACATATATATATATATATTTATATATAGGGCTGATATATTTTATTAGATGCCCATAGATTCTGTTATATATTTTATTTATATTTTTTTTCTCTTTTCTTTTTTAACATTCCGGCTTATATATTTTTATTAGATGCCGAGAGAAAAAATGATTTATATCCTTTTTTATTTTATTTATTATTATTTTTTCAAATGTTGTTTTAAATGTATTTTTAACAATGCAAATGTAGAAAATTGTATTTTTAACAATGCAAATGTAGAAAATTTCTTTAATTACATATTACTAGCGTACTAATCAGCTTTTCATACAAACATCTTCCCGACAAATTATTCCCTTAGCGAATGAGGTGGCCACTCAAACAGCTTTGAACTGGATCCAATAGGGGGTATTGTCGGGGCTATGCAACTCATTCCTTTTTAGCTGCTTGCCGTGCCGTAACCTACGCCAAACAAGGATGTTCACGGCGATAAATATCACCACCGTGAAACACAGGTGGTCCTTTTCGGTAAGTTTCATCAACCGCTTTGCCACATGTCCGTTGTATGGGAGAGGAAGTGCTGGCATTGTAGAGGTCCACGTGAAGTTCGCGAAGTAGGCTCGTTCTCTGATGATTGTCCGTAGACCAGTCACCATGGAATTCGGGGAAGTCCCGACACAACCATCTGCTGCGACGAAGATATGTGTAAAGGATGTGGATCCGTCAGGGCATGATACATTGAAGCCGTCCTTGTCGTATCGTATCCACGAGCCATTATTCAGTCTGCAATTGAATTCTTTATTGTCAAAGGGATAAAGCTTATCCAGACAATTTTCACTTGTATGGGAGAGAGCACCGTCTAGCACTATAACTAACTCGCATGAATCCATTAAGTTTTTACGGAATTCAAATGAGTCAGCTGTACATATTTTTCTATCCATTGCGTCTGAACAGTGAGTTAATTGATTTAAGTCTTTAATGACCGTACATGTTTCCTTGTCTGGGGAAATCAATACGTGTCCTGTCAAACTGGATATTACTGGATTTGAGTGATTCGTCATGAAAGTCGGAAATGGTGATATCCTGTAAGATTGCCAGGCATCAGAAGAATCAAAGGGAATTGTAATCCTAATCTTGTTATTATCTACGTTTACTGTAATTAGGCTGTAATAAAATTCTAACCTATGTTCGTCTAACAAAGGAACATAGCCTAGTTTATCCCTTCCGTTCTTCAGAACTAATTTTAAGTAACGTATAGGCAACAAATGGGGCGACAATACACCTTTAGTTGCTAACGTGATAGCTTCTACATAATCCTTGGATTTCTCAATGAAATGTGTAATTCTGTTATGTATGTGATCTATCTTTGAATCATAATACGTTAATGTTGCCAACAAATCCTGTACTTCCATAATTTGAATGATATTATCTGAATGTTCATTTAATAAATCCATAATTTTATTGATTGAAGCTAACTGATCCCTTAGTTCTGACATAATCAATTCATCTTTATGAGTCAAGAACTCAATTTTCTTATTTTGATTACTAACTTTAAGACGATTGGAAATTCCTAAACCTAAACTTGCAACAGACCCAAAGATGCTTAATGCAGCATAAATGAACGGATTCCGTCTTTCTTTATGTTCGTGTCCTACAGTCCACATCAAAAGGTCATAAGCCAAAGATACTGTCTCGCCAGTCTTATTTTTCAAGTCATCAGATAGCATCTCTGCAACTTTTAATGTTGATCCAAGCAAACTCTTAGTAGTCAAATGAAAATGTCTTCTCTGCAACTCATCCAATGATGCAGAAAACCTTGAAATGGCGGTTCTTAAGCTAATGACATCATTCTCTTGAAGAAAAATTGCTTGCATATTCACTTCTACAATTACGTTAGTTGACGTAATAAAAATGTCTTCTTGTCTTTCAACTATATTGCCATATTTAAAATATATATTTTTAGTCCTAGAACTCGTCCCATACGAGAAAAATGTCTTAACGGACAATATCACTCCCAACAAAAAAAAATTCATCTTGGAAACCTGTAACGAGAAAAAATATATGTAATTACTCCTGTATTAAAAAGAAAACTTTTAATCACATAAAATAAAATTTTCACTCACTTCTTTTCCTCTCTTTTCTTTTTAATTTCTTATGTGAGCCAATGGTACTATTCTCTCATCCGTGGGTTGGGCTACGTTTTGAATTCTAAACCTATTGGCCGTAAATGTTTCCAAAATGTTAAATGGGCCTTCAAACTTAGGTGTTAGTTTATAGTTGAGCCCTTTTCTGACATTGATTTGAATATAGATGTTATCACCCACGGTATATGTTTTAGTTGGTTTCGCTATTTTATCATGATTCCTTTTCATTATGATTTGTGATTCTTTTAAATTCTTTCGAAGGATATCATATCGACTTATACTTGCATTTATACATTCTTTTAAAGGATTTGATAGATTTGTTGTAGGCGTTAATACATGGAAAGGTGTTCTAACTGGGGTACCATACAATGCTTCATGCGGTGACATTTTAATTGATATATGATATGAATGATTCAGAGTACTCAGTGCCGCCGGTATTGCAATATCCCAGTTGGGGTCTGATCCCCCTAGTGTTACCCTCAATATATTTAATATCTTCCTATTTGCTCTTTCCACTAGCCCATTCGACTCTGGGTGATATATCATGGTATTAATCTTCTTTATGTTGAGGAATTCACACAATGAGGTAAGAAAGTGATTATTAAATTCACCACCCGAGTCTGAGATTATCATGTGTGGAATTCCATGTTTACAAATGTAACACTCGTAAAACTTCCTAGCGCATTCAATCGCAGTTTTAGTTTTAAGCGCTATTAGTTCTTTATATCGAGTTAAAGCATCTATAATTACTAAAAGGTGCTTATTTCCTCTGTCTGACTCGTAAAATCCTGTTAACAAATCTAAATGTATTCTTTCAAAGGGTTGATTGGGCACAGGATAAGCTCCTAGGCTGAGAGGTGTTTTCGTATGCCCTTTGTTTTCCTGACATGTGCGACAATTAGCTATGTGTCTTTTTATATCTGTAAGCATTGTATGACAATAAAACAATGATTTGGCTTTCTGTGACATTAATGAGAACCCAGGGTGTCCATGTAATGGATTTGAATGCAACCAATTCAGGACAGTGGAAATAAGTGAGATTGGTACTACTACCTGGTCGTTAGTTACATGTGGTGTATTGCGGGTTTTCCTTGTCACAGTCCTACACAGAATATTATCTTTGATTATATAATTCTGCTGCTTATACTTTATATATTCCTTTTCTTTATGATTGCCTTTCAAAGCATTTATAATGGTTTCTATTTTCTGATCTTTTCTTTGCTCAGTCTGTAACAATTCAGCGCTCCAGCCTAAATCTTCTTGTTCAGATATTGTTTTTACAATAGGCATGGATGTTGATATATCTATTAATTCAGCTAAAGGCTCCGTACAAGATGACACGGGGTTGCGTGATAATGCATCCGCAATGATATTTGCTTTCCCAGGTAAATACCCGATTCTTGCGCCAAAATCTTGAATGATCAAATGCCACCGAGTTCGTTTAGGGCTGTGGTTAAAGCCTTTAAAGAACTCTGTTAGTGGTTTATGGTCTGTAAGAACCTTAACGGGATAACCGTAAATTATGAACTTAAAATGCACTAGCGAATTAACAATAGCTAGTCCTTCCTTGTCTATTACTGCATACTTACTTTCGGAAGTTCTCAATTTTCGAGAATAGAAAGCTATCGGGAAAAACTGTTTATCATATTGCTGAAGCAATACCCCTCCTACTCCTAAGTCTGAGGCGTCTGTTGCAATGAAGAATTCCTTACCGAAGTCAGGAAATTTTAAGATAGGAGAACTACACAGTTCATCTTTCAAAGTATTAAACGCCTGTTGATGTTGCTCAGACCATATGAAATCTACGCCCTTCTTCGTAAGATCAGTTAAAGGAGCGGCTATTATTGAATAGTTGTGTATAAAACGTCTGTAATATCCACTACAACCCAGAAATTGCTGTATTCCCTTGACATTAGTAGGTATGGGAAAATTACGTATAGCCGACACCTTATCATGGACTACTTTGAGACCTTGGCTTGACACCATGAAACCCAAATATATTAATTCTGTTTTGAAAAATTCACACTTACTAATCTTTACCCTTAAGTTATGTTGTCTTAATCTCTGTAGTACTAGTTCTAACTTACGTAGATGTTCTTCTAAGGTGTTGGAAAAGATTACAAGATCATCCATATAGGCATACAATATATCCCCTAACAAGTCTCCAAACACTATGTTAATCATTCTTGTAAATGTTATAGGAGCACAACGTAAACCAAAAGGCATCCGTAAAAATTCATAATGTCCCCTGGCTGTGCTGAAGGCTATGTATGGGATACTATCTTCTTCTAATGATATCTGGTGAAAGCCTTTAAGTCCAAACTGGTAAAATATTTATTCTGACCTAACAAAGACAAAATATCGTCAGTACATGGCACTGGGAATCGATCAGGGATCGTTTCCTCGTTTAGACGACGGAAGTCGACGCAAATACGCCATGTTCGATCTTTTTTCGGTACAACTATTAAAGGAAAATTATAAGGGCTGTTTGATTTTCTAATGACTCCTTCCTCTAATATTTTACCTACTTCATCATTTATTTCATTCTGGAATTTCATAGGGAGTCTGTACGAGGGTACATATATAATTTTTTTCTTGTCCTTTAACCTTATTTGATGCTCGATCACATCTGTTTTTCCTAAGGATCCATCCGTAGTGGAAAAGACATCTTGATATTTAGTTAAAAGTTCAAAAATTTTCTGCTGAATTTCTTCGTCTTGAATGTCCTTACTGATTTATTTTTAATAGATCGCAAAAGGGATTCATCCGCAACTGATTGAGAGTGATTGATTTCAGCAACGGTAAGAATACGATGTTTATAAACTTCTACATCCAAGATATGTTGATTTTTGTGAATTACTAAAGTGTTATTTAAATGATTACAGACTTCGATATTACATTGCTGATGTGAGCCTACTGTATAAATAGCTTGTGTGACAGACAATCCGTTAGTTTTCAAAGTATCGGAAAGGATTAATATTTCAGATCCCGGTAGTGTTTTCTTTATTTGCACTATTAAATTCGAAGGTATGTTTGGTTCGATAGATTGCGTGCAAGATGATATTACGGGTGAACGAGAATTCTGCTGGGTCGCGTATATTATTTCTTTATTAGTGAGACAAGTTATTGGTTCTTCAACGTACTTTACGGTTACATTTGTCATCTCCTTTTTATCCAAAACTGACTTTAAGGTATTAAAAGACTTATAGAATTTCCCTTTGATATACACGCCGTGCTTGGCAGGAGCTAAGATAATGTTTTGATTTCCCATAGATGGGTATCCTATAATTACAGCTGGATACATATTAATGTTTTTTACAACAACAAATGTATCGGCAAACGTGCGATTACCGACTCTGAACTGAATATGAGTTATGCCTATGACGTTTAACTCATTATTTCCTATACCTGAAAGTCTAATTCCTGATTTTTCAATCGGAAAGTTCAAAAACAACAAATGATGTGTCTTCAAATCCATAATATTACGTGGACTACCAGAGTCAAAAAATAACGTAAAGGATTTGTGTTCTAAATTTACAGCATATAAGGTTGGCCGTAACTCATTTTGGCTTATTATTGTATGAATTCGTTGCAAATCTACGGGAGCATGCACTGTTTTACTTAATTCGGCCGTGTGTTTCATAGGAAAATCTATTGGCTCACAATTATCTGATAAAACATTAAATTGATTATTCAATACTATTGATGTTGACATGAATGACCTTGACCCAACATCACTCTCTTCCCCTCTAGAGTTAACTATGTGGTATTTGCTTTGCTCTGCACATTCTGAAAATTAGACTGACCTTGCGAGGTCTGGTTTGACGGCCCAGGCTCAGCGATATTTGAAGAAGTGTTTGTTTGTTTTGGACTCTGAACTGCATTGACATTTTGTTGTTTCTTCTTATTGTTAAAATGAGGATTTTTCTTTTTATTTCCATATGGAACTGACTGTGGAATTGACTGTGTATTTCTAGGATATTGTTGAGTCTTACGCGCGTAACATTGACTATACGAATGCGATGCTGTGTTGTGAACTGAGCAAAATTTCGTTCTACAGTCTGCGCTTATGTGACCTTGATGTTTGCAGTTGTAACAGGTCATTCCCGCTACTGGACTGTTAATTACGTTCACTGTTTGTGGTTTTGTTTCATTCTTAGCAAAAACTTGAGTTAACACGGGATCGAGATCTACACACTTGGACATGTGTTTCTTTATCTGTTTATAGACATCCAATTCCGTACTTGCAGGCATTAACTTCTTATCAAAGCACCGCACTAAAGCTTCAGGCAACATAAGTGTCATGCAAGTTAAATACATTAATCGTAAAAAATCTTTCACGGAGATGTTATCGTTAGTAACCCAAGTGGAATTACCTAAAATGTCCTGATATTCGTTAAGCCTATCAACTATGAGAGCTGCTCTCTCAATAACATTAAGCCGATTCATAGTGGTTTGATTAAGTGTATTTCGTAACGTTAACACTACATCCAAGGCTTCCTCACCCCCATAGATCCGCGCGTAACCTAACTTTGAAATCATCCCAAGTAACTGCTTCCTGAAATGAAACACCTCTTAAATACGCACCTCGCATCCCCCTTAGAAAAATCTATAAAACTTTTAGCTTCTTGTAATTGTACAAAAGGATCTACGATTTGTTTGCATTTAAATGAGCATCAACGGATGAAATCCATGACTCCACATTTTGTGGCAAGAACCCGTTGACCCGACCTTGAAAAGGAAGATTGCTGACCTGCATTTACAAGCGTCACATTTGAGGAGGATTAGCCTGGCCTACACCACTAGGTCCAGGGGTAGGGCTGACAGGAGGAGCCATGACTGCTGTATTTTTTTTTTCTATCTCTTTGACCCCTTTCAATTCTATCAAAATATCTATATGAGTACAGACGCCCACTGCGTAAACGCATATGTATAATAAAATTCCCCCAACAATGTTACTAATCCCAAAACATTTCCCCAAGAGTTTCTGAAAGAAAAAGGAATTAGCACAAAGAAAGAAAATTCTAAATGAGAATTCGGAGTTTCTTATAACAAAGTTTAGGAATTCACTCACCCCAGTAATAATCGACTAACGACTTGTGATAACTACACTTCACTGCCCAAACTGGAATGAATACAAAATATCTGTACTTAGCTTATATATGAAGTCGACACGTCCTCTTCTCTCTCTCTCTCTCTCTCTCTCTCTTGCATGATTTGTTAGCGATGTCTCGTTCTAGTTTCTTGTTGAATGTAGTTCTTCCTGGATATGTCTTGCAATTGTTGAACGCCAGTCCTTGGGTTTCCTAGGATGTTGATTGAAGATTCAGGTTGTATGCTAACATATGTTGATGTTAGCTTTTCCGTTGGGACTTAGTCAAAATTGTAGATTCTTGTAAATAATGTTGAGTTCTTGAGATCTTTCTCTGGTTTTACAGCTTTTATTTTGAAGTCTTGAAGATCTTTCTCTGGTTTTACAGCTTTTATGTTGAAGTCTTGAAGATATTTCTCTGGTTTTACAGCTATTATTTGAAGTCTTGAAGATTTTTCTCTAATTCTTAGAGTTTAAACCGCTGTCTTAGAGTTTAATCGCTGCCACCCATTTATTGGCGTGCTACTGTTATAAGCACCCCATTGGAGTTATGAGTTGTTTTTCAGATGTATTTAAATGGTACATGAATACATCTTAATACTTTTTAAGTCTTTATTATATAAAAACAACAGAGTTAAACATCTCCATTACTGGAGCAAGCTGTGTTGGTCCAGATGACCAATTCTGGTGAAGTTTAGATATGAACTGAATAAATTATCGATATCACAGATATCGTATGCTTGGTTTAC
>NC_090728.1:144907622-144910122 GCF_036898095.1 Palaemon carinicauda
TTCCTCCCAAACTATTGTATATATTTCCATTTGGAAGTTCTTCCTAGAAATCAGGGTCTTCAAATAATATATTCAATCAGTTTTAGTACTAATAATTATCTTTATCATCATTATTATTGCTGTTGTGGCTAGTTGTAGTTGTGGTAGTAGTAGTAGTAGTAGTAGTAGTAGTAGTAGTAGTAGTAGTAGTTGTAGTGCTAGTGTGGAATGATGGGTAAATATGGTTATTTTCTGTACATTTCTTTTGAATTTTTTATCAATTTGATCTATTTTCCAACTGAGCCACTCAATAGTTCATATATCTTAAATCAGTAACACATAATGTTATTAATAACATTATGGCACAGTTTTGCATAATTGTCTCTTCTCTACAACTTACATTTTAATTTGTTGATATAATAGTTTTCTTAAAATGATATCGATATCCACAAATATTTAATTTTGATACTAGTTTTTACATATTATTGACATCTGGGACGATAATCTATTTAATGCTTATCTTGCCAGAATATATAGTACATAGAAACAGAGTAAATATTGAAAATCTATGCACCTATCTAAATTATCTTTCTACATACAATAAACGGAATAATCTATTAATGTTGTGAAGAAACACGAACACAAAATACATAATATATTTGTAACTGAAAAAGTACAGAGAATCAAGTTAATTCTACAACGCGTCTAAGCAGTTTATGTTTGATACATAACTAATAAATGATAAAAATAATGCAATTCTGTTCTTATGAAGCTTTCTGGTCATTCAAAAGTATTATTTTTTCTACTTTAAAAAGCCTGAGTCAAAGAAACAATTTTACCGCGGTGCTAAAGTGATCTAATTAAATCTTTTATGTATATCATCATATGTCGCCTTCTTTATAAAAAATGAAAGGATTCTTAATCCGCTCACTCTCCCAACCCAACCATGATCCAAGGAGAGAGAGAGAGAGAGAGAGAGAGAGAGAGAGAGAGAGAGAGAGAGAGAGAGAGAGAGAGAGAGAGGAGAATAAAATCTCATACTGGTGTCTAGAATCCTCTTGGAGAGAGAGTAAATTCTCAAACTGAAGTTTAGGAGAGAGAGAGAGAGAGAGAGAGAGAGAGAGAGAGGAGAGAGAGAGAGAGAGAGAGAGAGAGAGAGATATCACGTGCAATGCTAATTAATTACAAGTATTTACCATAAGCTAATCGACTGCACACACCTTATAAAACTCTGTAATTAGATGGAATATTTTAACAGGATAGAAAATGTCTATAAAATCCATCACTGACAAAATTTACCGGAGCTGTCAAAGCACGAAATTAAAGCTAGCGTGAGATCTGGGACTCATTTTATTTATATATCTCTCTTGGATATTCTGGAACACATATCAAATGAGGTCAACGGTATCAGCAAAAAGTAAAAATCTCTCTTTAATACAAGATGTGATATGCCAACCTTTTTTTCCAAAATGAAACTGATATTGAAATTTCTTTTTATTTATTTCTAATAGAAGACGCTTTATTATCATGCTTAACCTATTCATAGACACGCACACAGACACACACACACACACACCACACACATATATATATATATATATATATATATATATATATATATATATATATGAATATACGTATATATATATATATATATATATATATATATATATATATATATATATGAATATAATTGTATATATACATATTTATACATATATATTTATATATATATATATATATATATATATATATATATAATTATATATATATATTATATATATATATGTATATATACATATATAATTTTATATATTTATATATATACATATATAAATATTTATATATTTATATATAAACATACATATATATACACACATATATATATATATATATATATATATATATATTTATATATATATATATATATATAGCATATCCCGAAAGAACGAACTTTGTTTCTTTTTTTATAATTAGTTGTCATCTTCTCGACCGTAGGTTATAAGAAGTAGGCTCCACAGGAGTATATATTTCGGATAATAGCCTAATATTGTAGTGCTCAGGATAAAGAATGAAACAAATATATTTTTATACACAGCATGTGGACGCTTTGGGAAGAGTGTATTTTATACTTCACTCAATAAGTATTCTTTTATGTAAGGTATTGTTTAAAAGTTTGGATTCATGTATACTTACTGTACTATATATAACACGATAGTAAAACACAGAGCAATAAATCCCAGTGTATTAAAAAAGGAAATATATCTTTCTTGATTCAATTTCTTAAAAGTTTAGTTTTGGAAATCAATTCTATTTCGTGAACTTGGAGAAGACTAATGGATACGCTTTATATCTCAGTACTGAATAAGAATAAATCTACTTGAATCATATAGTGAATAAGGACATTTGATAATCATTAATTATTAAGACTTAAGTTTCTGTTTTTTCTTTACTTTTTGCCAGAATATGGATGAAAGTCAAACAAGCTTATTAAGAGAGATATTGGTTATCTTGCGTTTGT
>NC_090728.1:144915122-144920122 GCF_036898095.1 Palaemon carinicauda
ATTCCTGTGGATATTGTAATAAAAGTAATGGGTCAAGAATACTAGCATGAGGAAAAAAGATATCACCTTCCTATACTTACTCTGGTGCCATCAACAACACCTCCTTACAATCTATTACTCAAAACTTCAATAATGATGCTAAGACAAGACCCAACTACTCTCAGCTGTTTGAATTTGATAGCAAGCAGCTCATGATTCACATGGCCAAAGGCAGCACTAAACAGTAAGCGTATTTAGTAGCTGTAAGATGTCGATGAAAAGATCATGCCAACCAAATGCAATTAAAATGTGAAATATTTGTCTTGGAAAAAGATACGCTATCATTTCTGCAATGGGTCTAATCAAGAAAATAAGAAAGAATTCAAGCTTTTTTTTTTTTTTTTTTTTTTTTTTTTTTTTTTTTTTTTTTTTTTTTTTTTTGAATGATGAAACCAAGGCAGATACATAACGTCTTTTGACTTTCCTTTCAAAATCATGAAAATGAAATCTGTAATAAACAAAAGATGTAAGGTGAATGATACAAATGCCTGGTTAACCTATCCATTCTTTTTCATATTGTCATTTTCAGAGGTTTACCGCTTGGCCAACTTAGCGCTCGTGCAACTTTAACTTGACTAAACTTTAATGCTGAAATTCGATTGTTTCTCGCTTGTTGTTCTCCGCTCTTTCCAGATAGAATGAATGTTCCATTTGCAGGCTGAAGGCAGCAAAGAAAATTCTTGAGATATTTACCCACATTTCTCTTTAATCAATATGTACCGAGGGTGAGGAATAGGTGACACTCTCACCTAAAGATGAGATTCCCAAAGGTCGATGTACTCTAATACGGAAATTTACAGCAAAACGGTTTTCTGACGATAAATGAATTTTAAATCCATATAAAGATGAACGAACTAATATACTAAGCTGCACTCTATTGGAATTGATTTTATCATAAAGTTACTGTAATGCAGATATCTGTTTAAATATACTTATTTCTTTGATAGTTAAATATGGAAAACAATCTTTAGCTATCACGAAATCATGATAAAAAAATTCCAATAACCTAATGTACGTAATGCAACATAAATAAAATCTAACAGCCAAATGTTATTAAGGTTTTCGTCGCATTTGATGGTGTAAATACTATAGTTCAACGACCTCACTGCCATAAACAACCTACAAACCAATAATCAAACAAAAAATGTCCTTTCCTAATAGCGGTAACTATTTCCGTGTCTCTTCATAATGCGATTACAAGAATTATTGTTTGTGGTTAATTTTAAAGGTGTATAATATTATTCACAAGTACTCATAAACACATTTCCTATTCAAGGTAATAGATTATTTTTGTATTTTGTTCTAGAAATTTTAAGGAAATTACGAAAGATAAAATGTAATTTCCTTAATATTTCTAGTACAAAATACAAAAATAATCAGATATTCCAAAATCCCTAGAGCAGCAAAGATGAATTAATCTATAACAAAAAACGAAATAAGACAAAGGCTTTGATATGAATCTCTTGCATCATGCATACACAAGAAACTGCTATTCGCAATGTGAATAAACTAACAATTTAGTTCCACCACCATGCAAATGAAAATAAACACCAGACAACATAATAATTGAAACAATGTTTCTGCGATGACAAACAAAGATGGAGAATAACCTTTGTGGCGTTTTATCTCTTCAACCAATAAACATTGGTGTCATTAACTCATTCGTGCAGGGTTGTGGTGGCCGATGTGGTAACGTCCCTGACTGGCGAACGCCAAACTGGGGTTCGAGTCCCGCTCAGACTTCTTAGTTCCTTAGGTCGCTGCAACCTTACCATTCTTGTGAGCTAAGGATGGTGGGGGAGCCTATGGGTCTATCTGCTGAGTCATTAGCAGTCATTGTCTAGCCCTCCTTGGTCCTAGTTTGGGTGATCAGTCTCTAGGGCATTGTCTTGCTTGATAGGGCAATATCACTGTCCCTTGCCTCTGCCATTCATGAGTGGCCTTTAAAGCCTTTATACTGTTTCCCGGTTTGATCTGTGGTGTCGAACAACCGATTACCTTTTTGAGGTTCGGGAAAACTTAAGATTGTTTTTATCAGTAAGGTTTTTTTTTTTTTTTCACTGAATGATGCGGTTTAGTTTGAGTAAGGTGATTCTAAAATCCACTTTTGAAGGGCTCTAAAATTTTGAAAGCAGTTCCTCTTTTTTTAGTGTAAACAGCTAAATTCAAAATGCTTTCTTTGGTTAAATAAAATTTTATTGTCATTCCATTGTATTGCTTGATACTCTTTTCAGCATAATTCTTTGTAAAGAGATTATGATATAATATGAGGATTATCCAATTATTTATTACCTTTGTAAAATTGACTACCTTTTATTTTATTCTGAATTTTTCGCTTCCTTTAAAGTTCTTATACTCGGTAAATTCTCGCTTTTATTAAACCATTCTTCAAATATACTGACATTTTCTTCTCTTCTCTTAAAAAAAATCCCTCATTTTTTATTTCTCTCTAATCCTTAGAATACAATTTTTACTGTAAAATATCAATCCGGTATTCACTCTCACCCTTTTCTCTTAGTGACAAAATTTGAAGATAAAATGAATGTCTTGCTTATCTTATATATTTTATCATCCTAGTATCTGATCCATATAAAACTATAAATCATGCATGATATTCTATAGCTATAACGTTTTACCGTATCCTCTAATCATATTTTCTATTTCCCTTAAAATGTATTTTTAGTGAGTAAAAAACGTTTTCTTGCCTTTACACAAAATTATATTTTTTCTATTCGTTCATTTCTCTTTTTTTTCGAAAATTTATCCATATTGCTATGTATCAGTATATAATTTTGTAAGAAGGAGGCATTACTTTCTCATATAGGATTTGAACTTGATTGTTTCGTAATCCTCAGCAATTACAATAATGTTAAAATTCATAAACAATCATACTATATATATTTGAGTATTATCACACTACCTATCGAGCCTACCCTAGTAAAGGGTATTTCAATCTTCATCAACCCACGTTGTTTATGTTCTAAATTTTTTGCAGCCACTGTTACACTACCATTTTTCTAATCCAAAATCATTATTTTTTCACACACCTTTCCTGCGTTGCAACTTTTTTCCTATAACTCTCAACAGGATTTAAAAAATGTTGTAACAAGATGGTTTTCTGGAGTTTACCATGTATGGAAATTTCATATTTCCATTTTGGAACACTCGTCTGTCTTTTTGACATCGACTATAATGAAGTGAAAGATAAGGAAGCTTTTCTTCTACTAAAATTATGTCTACCAATAAGAAAAAACTGCGAACGATAGGTATTTTTAAATAGATGACAGAATCAGGATTTAAGAGAAAACTGTCGCTGGCTTCAGTTTCATGTAAATTCTTATGAAACTGAAGCCATTGATGCCTCAAACTTTTCCACAAAACAATAGTAACATTAGAATAAGAATAAAAAAATATTATTCTCTTTGGATTTCTGATTCTGCAAAGTTTGATACAATAACATTCTGTATATCATTGAATTCAATCCCTTTCTGAAAAGGACTTGAAGAGTTGTCTTCCGTTCGTGGACATTTCTTATAATTGTTATTGATTACTTCTCATACAACTTCCTTATTTCCTTTTCTCACTGTTAATTTTCCCCGTTGGAGCCCCATAGCCTGTGGCATCCTAATTTTCCAACTAGGATTGTAGCTTAGCAAGTAATAATAATAATAATAATAATAATAATAATAATAATAATAATGATAATAATAATAATGATAATAATAATAATAATAATAATAATGATAAACTGTTTGTTATCAATGTTTAATCCCATCCAAAATTAATTTTCACTTTGATTTTATAGTAAGCCTGAATGTTTAAGCTTCGGTTAATTAAATTTAAAAGAATTTCTATAAAATTAATTTCAATGAAACCTACCACAGAAATCAACTACTCTTTAATTATTTATGAAAAACTAATTTCATACGTTTTTTATATGTAATTATCATAGTAAGAGAAATATTACTTATGATAATACATCTTTTTTATGGCGTTTCTATTTACAGCCTTTTCAAAATTTACGATACATCATTTTAGGTAATAAAGCACAAGAAAATATAAAAAAGAATTCTATTACCGCAGTTAATTAAATTTTAGACATTAGAATGAATGACTAAACCTAATTGCAATTTGAAACATTATCTTTATCGGTAAATACATTTTCCACGATCGTTCCATCAATCAGATGTCAGCCTCCTGTGGCGTTTAAAAACCATTTACCAGACATCAGTACAAAATACGACTAATAAACATCAATGAAACATATTATCTGATGTATTTGAAGCGCTGTCAATCTCTCTCTCCATAAATGCTTTTCTACTATCAAGAGTTGGAAATTATAATGAGCTCAAATGACGGCACGATACAAAAGGGTCAATCTCGAATACAGATCATACAGTGTTATTAGGCATTACCACTACATACTATAGGCGATAATTATAAATGCAAATTCAAGGGTTTTACCTCATTTAAAATAACATTGAAACTGACAACTCTGTCTATTAGTAGCCCTGGCAGGATAGAAAAAAAAAGAGGAACAGGGAAAAAAGAATCAGAAAGCAATAGCTCTACATCTGAAAGGAGGGATGTAAAAAGAAAGCAAATAAAAATGCAAAATCTTTGAATTATTTTGTGGGAGAAGAGGGAATTAACTACGGAGGAATTTTTGTCTGTGGCAACAAATCTTCTCAAGTTATAACACTATACAGGGCTAGATATTTTAACAAAACGGAGGTAATGGGTAAAGAAGAAACAATTTAAGATAACGCAATTTACAATGAAATGGAGCTTTGAATTAAAGGGAGAGGCAATAAGGAATATTGTATTATAGATAATAATATGATAACAAAATATAGTGTGGAGTAGGGGTGATAATATATATATATATATATATATATATATATATATATATATATATATATATATATATATATATATATATATATATATATATATATATA
>NC_090728.1:144927622-144937622 GCF_036898095.1 Palaemon carinicauda
CTTTATGCCATTATAATAAGATTTAAGTATAGTATGGATCCTTGTTCATTATGGACAATAACGATTTCTGTTTTGTGTCGCAGTTCTGAACCCGACTAAATATCACATAGCAGTCACTGAAGAGTAATTGGATTTAACAGTGAGTGTCAACTCAGAGTAACAGTTGCGTCAGGAAATGGTTCGTTTATCAGAGGTTTCAGTATTATTCTGACACCAATCGAAAGTGGACATCAATTTCACAAAAAACGAAATAATATTTTTCTTTTCACAATAATCATTTGCTTTTTATGTTATGTACGTACACACAAATATACATAAATCTATATAGAGAGGATTATACTTATATTTTTGGACGTATATTGATACCGTGTTTCTTCTAGAAAATGTCGAATACAGTAAAGGCAATGGATGCTCAGATTATTTATGTGATTTCATACAAGCTAGTACGTTGTAATACGATTGCTCTTTTTTTTCCCCCTCGCTGTCTCCCGCACTAGTAATAGAAAAACCTGTTTAATCTTGTCATTTCATGTTTCATGTTGATAAAGTTTTAATGTCATTTTATCCTCAACCGTTTGCATATAAGCTTATTAAGTTGCATTAATGAACGAGTCATGTCCAGCCCCTTTTTCTATTAAGACCTAGTTACAGATGCTCACCACCTTCTGGCTCACTGCTGCACCTTTCTCTTTGATGAAGCCGCCCACAGAACCCGACACTTCTATCCACAACCATCATTGCAACTGCCACCCTTCATCAGTAGAGAAGCGTTTTCCTGGTTTCAGCATGCCAAAGTTCAGTTTTGCATCAAGGGCATGATTCCCACAAGCAGCAAAGCAGACTAAATCCTCGCGCCGATCTTCGAGGTAGTTTCCTGGAAATCTTCGATTGGTTTTATGACCAAGGGGAAGCCCCAATAGTGTATGACTCCTCCAAAACATAACTCCTGGAACAGTAATCACCACTGATGGCCGGTTGTATAACTAAGCTTTTCAGATCTATCAATAACCGTTAGGGCCCCAAAAGGCTTCAATCACCCCCAAGGAAATGACCAGTATCGCTCGCCTGCAACCTACCGCGGACGGCTTTCCCCAGGAAGTGAACCTACTTCGTGCCCTTTGGGTACGACGTTTCCCCGAACATGTGTGTGCTGCCATTCCGATATCGAAACCTTTCCCACGAAAGACCTGATGATCAAAGACGATGCTCTTATGGAGAGTCACTTCACCACCTTCAACACCTCCATCAACGTCTCCACTCCTGATGAAGAGGGCAACCATTCAACATAGACCAATGTGAATGCGCTAGAACACAGACGCCCGCCATGTGACATGACAGAGCGGCGGCCTATGACCTTTACAGCCACTTACCGACATCCATCGGTCGCAGTTATTCTACTACCACTCCGGACTCGGAGCTGCAGAGAAGAAATGAGTGGATGCTTTTCAATTGCCAAAAAACTTTTAAGTAGGCCATCACTTCCGGCAGTGTCCTCCGCTATCACTAATCTTTTCTTTTTCATGATACAGTTACTGATGGGCAGTTTTTGGTAGACACTGGTGCTTGCTGTTCCCATTTACTATTGTCACTCTCCAGGTGACGACGTAGTCATTCTAAGCTTCCTGACGTCCACCCGGTAGCTGCAAATAAATCTGAGACACCCACTCACGGGTATGAGACAATCACTTTATTATTTGGAGTGCCAAATACCACTGGAAGTTTCTCTTCGCCAATATAACACTGTCAATAATCGGTGCGGATTTCCTCGTCCATTTCCACCTAATGGTTGATGTTGCACTTCGACATATAGTCAACACAGATTCATGCTCGTCGAGACATCTTCAACCTGCCACATTCGATTTTGCACACCATATCAGTGCACCCACTGATGCCTACACCAACCTCCTCACGCTGGGAGTCTTCTGACCACAACTTCGCTAAATGCCCATGGTTTCCGCCAAGTACATCTATCTAGATATCAAGAAGACAGGGTCCCCCAATGTTTTCTGGATTCAGCGTCTAGCCCCAGAACATTTGGCCGCTGCTAAACAAACGTTCGCTGAAATGGAAGAAATAGGCTGTTGCCAAAAGACCTCAAGGCTATGGTCAACACTCCCTACACATCGTCCTGAAGAAGGATGGGTCACTGCACCCTTGTGTGGATTACAGGTTTCTGAACATGCAAGCAGTACCAGATCACTAAGGCCGACGTTACCTCATTCCCGCACAAAGCAAAGGTGTTTTCCACTCCTGACCTCCTGAAAGGGTATTATCAGCTGTCCATGAACCCAGAAAACATCCACAGAGCCGCCATCACCATCCCCTTTGGCACCTACACATTCAATTACTCCTGTTTTGTCCAATGATGGGGCCCACTTTTCAACACCTCATAGATGGTACCATCCCTGCTGAAATTTTCTGTCTGCATTCTTTTGTGGCAATCTCCAACGCCTTCATCACATTGTGGAGACATTTACTCGCTGCCGCCAGACTTAATAGTCCCCAGCAAAACAGCACATGCCGATAGATTTGAAAGCCACTACACATGTCTTCGCCCTCACTGACACTTGCAAACCACCGCTAACACCCCCTAACATGGGCCTGTCTTAATCAACATAGATGGCAAATAAGACCGAATGTACATTGATCGCCTAAAGCCTACGTATCTCCTGCAAGATGACCTGCTTACAATTCGCCTTTCTAGGGTAGGGCACCCTATTTTATATGTCTGTTTTAAGGGTGGACCCATGTAATGCACATGTATCTCATACACGCTCATACTTTATAATGCGGTTGCTCTCTCTCTCTCTCTCTCTCTCTCTCTCTCTCTCTCTCTCTCTCTCTCTCTCTTTATATATATATATATATATATATATATATATATATATATATATATATACACACATATATATATATATATATATATATATATATATATATACATATATATACATATATATACATATATATATATATATATATATATATATATATATATATATATATATCTATATATATATATATATATATATATATATATATATATATATATATATATATATAAAATGTATATCTATCTATCTATCTATCTATCTATCTATATATATATATATATATATATATATATATATATATATATATATATATATATATATATACATATATGTGTGTGCATGTGTGTCACGTTAATTAACCAGTCATTTCCAGCCCGTGTTTCTGTTAAGACCTAGTTGTAGCATACCACAGTTCTCAGAAAACTTTTGATAACAGTTCCTTCAAAATCCATCTGATTTACAGATTCACGATTACAGTGTGCTTGGCAGAAATTGTTATGAACAAGGGGTCTTCTGAAGGGAAAATCTCCTGAACTAGCAATTTGTATTGGTAATCGTTGTTTTTGAGCATTTATGTCTAATAGATTAGAACACCATTGCAGTTATAAGCACTTCTAGACTAAACTCCGTTTGTGTAAAAGGTATGGAAAAATATAAAACCCACGAGGCTTATTGTTTGAGAGCTGTAGATTATAATGCAAGCCACACTGTAGAGCTTTCATTATTATTATTATTATTATTATTATTATTATTATTATTATTATTATTATTATTATTATTATTAGCCAACCTACAGCCCTAGCTGGAGAAACTTGATCCGACAAGCCAAAGGGGTCCTACGGGGATAGATAGGGTCACGCGCCTAAATGAAATCAAGAAATGATGAATATATGCACATCAGAAATAATAAAATATTAATTAAATATATAAAGATCAGTAACAGCTTTCAAAGGGATCAGTTATTTACAAACTATGAAACTTTACGTAACCTGTTTAAAAGAAAACATTTGCCAGAATAGGAATATTCATCCATAATCTGTTAAGGTTTAAAGGTTTAAAGGTTGCTCATGAATGACAAGGGCGAGGGACAGTCATATTGCCCCTATCGAGCAAGACAATGCCCTAGAGACTGACCATATAACTACATATGATCAGCGCCAAAACCCCCTCTCTACCCAGGCTAGGACGAAGGAGGGTCATGCAATGGCTGCTGATGACTCAGTAGATAGACCTATGGGCTCCTCCAAACGCCCCATCCTTAGCTCACAAGGATGGTGAGGTTACAGTGACCAACGAAACTAACGAGTTTGAGGGGGACTCGACCCCCAGTCTGGCAATCACCAGTCAAGGACGTTACCACATCGGCCACCAAAACCATAAAACTTCTAGAATACTGTGTATTATTGAGCTCTTTAAACGAAAAGGCAAGACGACTTCATACCTATACTCAATTATTTGTAGTGAGGTGCATTTGCACCGACTCGCAGGAGTGCTCTTTTAGCTTGGAAAAGTGTCCTAATCGCTGATTGGTTGGACAAAATAATTCTAACCAATCAGCGATTAGGAAACTTTTCCGAGCTAAAAGGGCACTCTTGTGAGTCATTGCAAATGCGCCTCATTAAAAAGATTGATTATAGTACTGTGTGCTGGGCTGTATAATCTGAGAAGAACTGAATGATAAGGACAGTCAAGATTTTGGAAAATATTTTGCAACATGCACAAAAAACTAACTGAACGACAGTGTCAGATATCAATATCCATATCACAGATAAGGAATGTTATTGACCGCAAACCTTTTTCCAACAAATCAAGATGAGAGTCAGCAGCTAAGAACCAGACAGATGGAACTACTGTATATTCCAACCATAGCCGAATGGAAGAATTAAAAAAAGTTCACTGGATAAAAGACTTTCTTAATGTGCCAAGTTTTTTCCAATTGAAGAAGAAACATTGAATTTTTTTTCTCGAAAGTAAATTTGTAATGAAGAATCACTCCTTTAATTTAGTTCTATATAGCTAAAGATATATTGATAATGCAAAAATATGGATGTTGAAGAATTATTTTCCTCGAGTTTTGTTAGGCTGCAACTTCATTCCACATAATTTGCACCATGGAATAATTTTAGCTAGATATCTATTTAGGGATTCAGTAACCACAGGTCAACATTCAGCAGATGAAATTGATGAAGAGTAGAATCATGTACAGTTCTACATATGCAACAAGTTTAATTTGTTGGCCAAAATTCCATATTATGCGTGTTTAGTACAAATTGTCTTACAAGGTTACTCTAAAGAACACCAGATATTACATATCTATAGTTAATATGGTACCCATCAAACTATTCTTTGCTTCTATTTCTCAAAAATTCTATAATGAAGACAAGAAAAGACCCGTCAACTTCCATCTGTTCAAGGTAGAAAACCAGAGCTTCACGGTAAACATGGTCAAAGGCCGCACTTGAATTAAGTTCAGTCATATGAACTTCCTGACCAAAGTCAAGGTCTTGACATTGACTGTCGCTTCGAAATAGGATTGATCACACGATTATAATAAGAATTAGTCCGTTTTAAGTTTAATAATAAATCCTCTTGAATATATAAAAAGAGAAACGGTCGTCAAAGCTGAACAATGAGAGAAAAAATTTGCCAAAATAATTATTTATCTGCATCATAATTTTATATTCCGTTTAACTGTCATCTCAACAAAAGAAAGAAAAGAAATTATTTGTCTATGCAAAACTTGTCAATAAGTACTTGAATTCACTTCAATTAATCTCGTCCGCGAGTTGATTTTTAATGAAGGACAATCATTAATTATTTCCATAAATGATCATATGTGATTAAGGTTTTCGGATATTATAATTCTGTTGCATGTTCAATACCCGGTGTCTCTAAAAATGAAGGGCATTGTAAATATTTACCTAATTAATAACGATGAAAGTGTCTTAAAAATCAAAGGAATATGAAATACTCCTCTACAAAAGGGTTCTTCTGTTTATCTTTCTTTTCTTTTCTGCGAGTTATTTTATGTAGAGAAGTTTGGCAATTTAAATACGGATAATTCTTTTTCAGTATTTAGTAATTTTTTTAACTCATTCTCAGATCCTAAGCGCAATGTATTTGTACTTTTCGCCAGAATATGCGGCCATGAAAAAGCAGCAAAAAATTCTCTGTGTTCTCAGAGAACCATATTTGATGATAAAAGGAAAGGTGGTGAGATTTATTATCAATCTATTTCGGTTTAATCAAATTAATTTTGAAGATATATATATATATATATATATATATATATATATATATATATATATATATATATATATATATATATATATATATATATGTATATATAAATATATATATATATATATATATATATATATATATATATATATATATAAAATATCATAAGCCGTTACTAGTCCACTGCAGAACAAAGCCCTCAGAGATGTCCTACTTGAGTCTAGTTATGGTCTTTCTATGCCAATCCACACACAAACTTTCTTAGTTCGTCACTCAATCGTCCTCTCTTCCTACTCCTGCCTCTTTTGTAATCTCTAGGGACCCATTCTCTTATTCTTAATGTATATCTATTGTCTCTCATTCTCATTATAAATCCATGTTCATTTCTTTTTCTTATAGATTGTTAGAATATCCACCATTTTAATTTGTTCTCGTATCCAGGTTGCTCTCTGTATTTTAGTGTTATTCCCATAATTTTTCCCGTTTTTTTTTGTTTTGTTTTTTTTACTCAAATAACAGATGTGTAGACTAACATGGTTACCTTAGTTAGTCATTTGAATTGACCTCGTATCTGAAGATGCCAAGAAGCCAATATTTGTTTCACTCCTTTGTCCTCTGTGCCTAGAAACTCTAGTCCGTATTGCACTCATCCTTTTTCTAGATTCCTGAAAACTTCCTTTCAATTACACATTGCGGCAATATGCAATCCCTCAAAGAATCGACCGCAGCAAAAGATATCCCCTTTTTCCATTGGAGAGAGGGGAGATTCAGAAAGTCACTCGATGTGGTTCTCAGTTCCAGATGCAAGTGTTATATCAGTTAGTAGAGTGGAAGAAGGGGATGAAAGGGGAAGGGATAAGGAAAAGGGAGTAAAAGAATATAGTAATGTAAATAAATAACTATTAGCATTATAGAATCGAGGGATTACGGAAATTCTTGGGGAATTTATCTAAGATTTCTTAGAAATAGAAATTTTTCCTGACAGGAATGAGTTATTTTGTAAACTATTTACATTGAAGGTTATATCGGAATTTTGCAGTCTATTGCATCCCACGGAGTTAGATCTAATCTTTGTCACATTTATCTCTCTATTTTCTACTGAGCCTATTCTAAATGATGGCATAGATTATCTGTCCTTCTCTCCTTCATATTAGAAATTCTAACAGAATATTGATTCTACATACAAAATCTATAGAATATACAATGCCTTTGGACCTAGTATTCTATTTTGAGAACGTTCAATTTTGTTGGCATGGACATAGAAAATTTGTTGTGTATGCGTGGGAGGAAATAAAAGAGAGAGAGAGAGAGAGAGAGAGAGAGAGAGAGAGAGAGAGAGAGAGAGAGAGAGAGAGAGAGAGAGAGAGATATTGGAATTTCACAACAAACTCATATTCATTAATCTTTTACAGATGCATACTATGAGATTTAATTAATTGATAAAACATTTTTTTTTTTCAGACAGCTGTATAAGTACCTATTTTGGAGAATGAGGTTTTTTTATACTATGCAAGTAGAAAAGCGAGTGATTAAGTGTATTATCTACGTAACAATCATAAGATGGGTAACTACGGTTATTGGCGCTTATTACGTTTTTGAAAAAAAAATGAAGAATAATTCTTTTCATTTATAAAAAGGTATATGTACTTTTGTATGACAATAATGGCTATGAGTTTAAAAACAGAGCGGTGGGTTTTATATAGGAAATGGGAGTTTAGTGTGCAATGAATAATATCATATGACCCTACAGGGTTTCTTGTTTTATGTGTATCTAGAAATGAAGATGAACAAAACTTATTATAAACTACAAGATATTGAATATAGAGAGCCGAAATATTTTTCACTTGCGAGCTATGTAATGAATAGATGAATGTCGTGTTTTGTTTGAGTTTGAAATTTCCTCAATTGTAGTGGTAGCTTTTGAATAGTTACAGAAGATATTGCTAAAATGTCTCTATATATTTCATTTCATTCCCATGAATGAATAATATGTATGTGTACTAAGAGAATATACTTCCATAATTCGACTAATTTTTAAAGATATACTGAAGAGACTACGAGACGACATACCCTCAAAATTCAAATGTTACGGTGAAAAATAAGGTTGATGTCAATAGAGTAAATTTGCTTTTAACTATTCTTTCCAAGTAAGAAATTCTATATCCTCATCCAGTAATTATTATTATTATTATTATTATTATTATTATTATTATTATTATTATTATTATTATTATTATTATTATTATTAGCTAAGCTCCAACTCTAGTAGGAAAAGCAGAATGCTATAAGGCCTAGGGCCCCAACAGGGAAAATACTCCAGTGAGGAAAGGAAACAAGGAAAAATAAAATATTTTAAGAACAGCAACAACATTAAAATGACCATTTCCTTAATAAACTATAAAAACTTTAACAAAACAAGATAAAGAGAAAAGAGATAGAACAGTGTGCCCGAATGTACCATCAAGCAAGAGAAGTTCAATCCTATTTTCCTTAATTAATTTCCACAAACTCTTTCTCGTCAATCAGTCAATCACTGAAAGTAACAACCTATCTCATGATGAAGAGCAGCAACACAGCCAATATTCCAGTCACTCCTTTGTCCCCTCTGCAGGGAAATGCTGGGCCGTTTGCCATCCTTTTTTTTCAGGTTCCTAAAAGAACTTCTTTCCTTTTGAATCAGGGAAATCTGGAATACCTAGAAGAGTCTGTGGCATGAAAAGATCTCTCCTATTTGCATAGGAGAAAGCGGAAGTTCAGAAAGCTGATAGCTCGCTTTGTGGTAGTCTAACGAAGAGATTATTTTCATGGTGAAACCTTAAATCTCTGAAATGATGCAGAATTCTTCGAAAACTTCTTGGAAATGGAAATTTATGCAAATTAGACTGAAACATTTATATGGTATTTTTAGTGAATGATTTTCACAGTGTAATTTGCAGTTTATAGCTGCCTTTAGAGTTTAACACCAAATTTTGCTTTGCGAATTCTTTCTATTTAAGATTAGCGTTTAACACAATCAAATGTCAGCTGAGCTTGTTAGAGCTTTTCATAAAACTCCAAAGTGAAAAAAAATTTCGCTGAAAGGTTTTTCTCCGTCAATAAATTTTGGACAAAATAATTTCGATCGAACAATGTTTCCATTTTTCTTTTATGCCAGTGACAATTTTTACCATTTTTATTTTTTACTTCTTGATAAAGAAAGAACAATTCATGATACAACGGGGGAAATGTTCTAGAATCTATCTATTTTCAAAATCCCTCGTAACTTTAGCGTGTTATTAAATCTCCCTAATTGATTCACTAAGAATTTTTATGTTTTTTCTTTTTTATAATAATTAGCTTTTCATGAAACACCGAATATAAACTTAAGCAACATCACATATTCCATATGAATTACAATTCTCGAATTACGAATTGGTTTTAAAATTAATCGTTCGGTGAGGAAAACATATTTCGTGATTAAAATCAGTGATGTTTCTGATAAAAAGCGATGGATCATCCAAAAGTTATTTATCATAAATGCGTTAATTCACTACACCACTTTCTCAACCTCCTATCAGAGCTTCTAAGATGACTCCTGATAAACTTCTAAAGATCATCCCGAGTTTCAACAGCAAAGTTTGAACGATAATGAACCGAATCAATACGAAAACACGGCTAATTAAGGTTCATTCTTAAAAACATATCACGTTTTAAACAGTTTGATTTTATCCTGTTCTAAGAGGGCCATTAAATTCCTTAAGCCATGATAAGTTTTTTTTTTTTTTTTTTTTTTTTTTTTTTTTTTTGTAATTAAAGGTAAACACATTTTTTTCTTATATTTCTTTATTATTTGTGTTGTCTTGATGAAAGAATTTCCCCAAAACAATTTCCCGTGAGGTTAAAGCTGAAAAAATAATGAATCCAAATACCTAACTTACTTAAGTCAA
>NC_090728.1:144950122-144952622 GCF_036898095.1 Palaemon carinicauda
AAAACTCAAAAAAAAAAAAGATAAAACAAAGAAGAGAAATGAGATAGAACAGCATGCCCGAGTTTGCCTAAAAGGAAGAGAACTCTAATGCAAGACAGTGGAAGGCCATGGTACAGAGGCTATGGCAGTACCCAAGACTAGAGAAAAATGATTTGATTTTGGAGTGTCCTTCTCTTAGAAGAGCTGCTTACCATAGCTAAAGATTCTCGTCTACCCTTGCCAAGAGGAAAGTAGCCACTGAACAATTATAGTGCAGGTAGTAGGTTGGCCAGGTCAGCAGCCACCTATTGAGATACTTCAACTAGAGAGTTGTTAGGCCCTTTGACTGGCCAGACAGTACTACATTAGACCCACTCTCTAGTTACGGCTCATTTTGTCTTTGCCTACACATACACCGAATAGTCTGGCTTGTTCTATCCACATTTTCCTCTGTCCTCATTCACCTGACAACACCGATATTACCAAACAATTCTTCTTTGCTTAAGGAGTTAATTACTACGATGTAACCCTTGTTCTCTAGTCTTGGTTAGTGCCATAGCCTCTGTACCATGGCCTTCCACTGTCTTTGATTAAAGTTCTTCTGCTTGACGGTATACTCGGGAACGCTCTCTTATCTTATTTCTCTTCCTTTTGTTTGTTTTTAAGTTTTTATAGTTTATATATAAAATATGTAATTTAATAGGAGTAGCAATTTTGTTACTCTTATTAAAGTATTTTATTTTGATAGTTTATTACTTCTCTTGTAGTTTATTTATTTCCTTATTTCCTCTCCTCACTGGGCTAATTTTCCCTCTTGGAGAGCTTGGGCTTATAGCATCCTGCTTTTCCAACTAGGGATATAACTTGGCTTGTAATAATAATAATAATAATAAAAATAATAATAGTAATAATAATAATAATAATAATAGTTGTACTCCATGAATAAGTAAGAATTGTTTGGTAATCTCAGCGTTTTTAGGTGTATGGGGACAGAAGAAAATGTTGAAAGAATAGGCCAGACTATTCGATGTAAGTGTGAGGAAAGACAAAATGAGCCGTAAACAGATAAAGGAATCGAAAGTATTACTGTCTGGCCAGTCAAAGAACCCAATAACTCGCTAACGGTAGTAGCTCCTCCTAGATTTTTATTTTTTAACAAATCAAAATTATTCACGATAAAAGTGAGTTATTATGTAAACTATTTAAAATGAATGTTACAGAACGAGAATTTTGCATTATATTGCATCCAATGGAATTAGATCAAATCTTTGTTAAATTTATCTTACTATTTTTTATTAAGCCTATCCTAAATGAGGCCTAGATTATTTGTCCTACCAACCGTCATCTCAGAATTTCTAACAGAATATTGATTCTTGTTATAAGATCTATAACAATTTCGTTACAGAAAATTTGTTCTGTAGACATGTGAGGGTAAGAGAGAGAGAGAGAGAGGAGAGAGAGAGAGAGAGAGAGAGAGAGAGAGAGAGAGAGAGAGAGAGAGAGAGAGAGAGAGAGAGAGCTTATTACTGCATCAAAGTGAGAAGGGTTTTCGAGGGAAATTTTAATTCCAACGTAAAATGTCTGGCAAATATGAATTTTAACAGAGTTTTTATTCCATGCTACTTTTGTTTTCCTTTTTAACCTTGTCTGTATTGTTAATATTAAGGAAATATATCATACCATGGCATAACGTTTGATGATATCTGCATTTTTAAAGTCCTCGTAACTTTCAACGTATTATCAACTGTTTATTACATAGTCTTATTTCAAGTAATAAAAGGTACGTATATTATCTTAAATGTCTCAGTAACTCAAATGTAATTCACAATGACTCTTCAAACACTTTATAAGTTACTCATTGGCTCCCCAAAAGCACCATCTTACGAAGAGGAAAAAATTTGTTTCGTGATTAGAATGGAAAAAGAACTTTTACTCATTTTTTTTTTTTTTTATGAAATACGCATATACAATCTTAGACATCACCGTATATTTACATGAATAATTCTTATTTTACATATTTTACTATTTACCTAAATATGTTTTTAAGTAAAAAATATATTGACTCGTGATCACTTTTTAATAGAAGTTTTAAATCCTATTTTATTTAAATTAAACGTATTTATCGTTCGACTTTTAATAAATTTAAGAGGGTTATTCATTTGCTATCAGAAATGCGTGAATTTAGAAGCAAATTATTTCGCAACACCAAATTATGAGGTGATTTTCCTTGGCTGCAACATCGAAATTTAATATTAAAATGAAAATTCTGCCTAAACAGGGTTCGTCATACCAAGGCTATTTTTCCTACTGAGAACACTTATAGTTTCAACTTGTTTCCCTCCTCAATTAGGTTAATTGAGGAAGACGACAGAGCCCAATTGAAACGGTTATCCTGCTGTTACTTTTTCAATCGTAAAACATTTGAAAATTGATTTGTACTTGGTTTAGTCATTGGGGATAAAGTCTTACCACATCCAAATGAAATTATCAGTATTTTCATTGCAAAATTTCATTGCATACG
>NC_090728.1:144957622-144995122 GCF_036898095.1 Palaemon carinicauda
ATATATATATATATATATATATATATATATATATATATATATATATATATATATATACATATATATATATATATATATATATATATATATATATATAGGTATGTACACAACTATGCCACATTATTTACTAAGTTGAGGTTACTGAATTTTATGCTTAAGCAACAATCGTATTAAGGTAAAATAACAATTGTTGTGAGTATTTTGAACCAAATAAATTCAAAGAAAAGTGAAGAGACATGTTATACTCTTTTTGAAAAAGAATTCATCGTGGAAAAAGAAAAAAAAACTCTTCTCCATAATAATTTATTATCGTTCAATGCTCTTCTTTTTACATCTATAAAAAAGGTCGTAATTCTAGTTAAAAGCAGAGTAAACGTTAATTAGGAATAAGACTGTAAATTTTATAGCAATAAATTATACTTTCGTCATAATTAGTAAAATAAACTCTAATTGTCCGATTATCAAAGTTATTTTTTCAATATTGCACGAATTTAAATGTATGATATTGACTTTCCTAAAAGTGAGATAAAAATTTCTTTAAAGCAGAGGACTAATCGCAAAGAAGCTGAAATGTAAATTTATGGAATGAAAGCTGCTTAGAAAAGCGATGACAATGAACTGAAACTGTAGATAATTCCTAATGCCTGAACAGATTAAAATGCTTTACACAGTCAACCATAGCAATGTGAAGCAAATATCTATTTCCATCAGTTCAAACAAAGGCGGTGTTCAATGTCTGGAACAGATGAAGGTAAGACAAACATGAGATTCAAATATATCGCTGACATTTGCGTCGTGTTTTCTGGGTCATGAATCGTCCACATTCTGGGAGGTGGAAGCTAAAGCTTGATAAGTAAAACAAAATCAGGTCTTTCCTGAGTCATAAGATTTCGGTTGATATGAACTGGACATTCTGTTGTCGATAGAATTGCTGGTATATAATCTTAATAGACAGATACAAGAGAGGCAGATAGATAAACCCTTATTTTCTAGTAAATGTTATTATATGTCAACCTTACCAGTGCTCCACGGTTTGACAATTGGGATTTCTCCTTTTATATGAAACTTATTGGCTCAATCCAAAGATAGTATATACAGTGTAACGAGTCCTCCTTACAACTCAATACATACCACAAATTATTTTGGATAAATTTGATGAACACAACACCATAAATAATAAATTTTGTTAACATTTTCATAAGATTTTTGTGAGCAACCTATAGCACAACCAACTGTCAATAGTAATAGGTTTACCTTGAATGAAAGAAACGGCTATTTCATAGTCTTTTCTTTGCGTAGAGTTCCAGGTAACATAATGGTTGCAATGGGAAATCCCACTCTTGACCAGAAGTATAGTGGTAGATCTTTAGTAGTAATGCTAGATAATAATCCAACTTTTAGTGAACTCGTTAATATGACAGTTAATAGAATTGACAACGTAATGGGTATCATGATTAAAAGATTATTTCCCTCTATATATTATAAAACATTGTAGTCTTTCACTCGTTTGCATCTTCTCACCTAAATTACTGAATTATGGCGTATGGAAGTAGCAGTAGCAACGTCTTGTAACCGTTAACTGTAATTAAAAATAGACTGGTAAGAATTATAAGCTCAAGTGATTACTTAGCTCATACTTCACCTCTCTTCCTGCCTCTCTCAATATTGAGGCTGGAAAAGACTTACAAGGTCTCATTGATGGAAATCATGTTCCAAACACTTATATTAAATTAATTTCCCCATTTAAGACGAAAAAAAAAAATAGGAACAATCAGTTCATCTATATGGAACAAGAAACTCAAACTTGACTCTTCCCTTCATAAGTGTTAATAGATGCAAGCAATCTTATCTTTATCAAGGTATTAAACATTGGAACACTTTGTATGCTTATCTAAAGGCATTGCTTACGTTCAATCTTTTATAAAAATCATATCTGTGTACTAAGGCTGTGTGTGTGAATAATCATACTTGCCGACCTAACCATAATTTAGATATCAATTTCAATGTTTAGGATATTGTGTTTGTAAAATTATTTCTTTTCACTGAATATTTGCTTAGAATTTACAATTTTCAATGTATATGTCATTAGTTCGTATGCCACTTTTCTTTATTGTATGAATACACATTGCCATTCTGTTTTTATGCTAATAATGTTATATATATATATATATATATATATATATATATATATATATATATATATATATATATATATGTATATATATATATATATATATATATATATATATATATACATATATATATATATATATATATATATATATATATATATACATATATATATATATATATATATATATATATATATATATATATATATATATATATATATATATATACATATATGTATATATATATATATATATATATATATATATATATATATATATATGTATATATATATATACATATATGTATATATATATATATATATATATATATATATATATATATATATATATATATATATATGGCGTGCTACTGTTATAAGCACACATTGAGTATGTGTTGTTTCAGATGTATGTAAATGGATAACTGAATACATCTTAATAGTTTTTAAGTATTTATTCTATAAAAACAACAGAGTTAAACATCTCCATCACTGGAGGAAGCTGGGTTGGTCCAGATGACCAATTCTGGTGAAGTATAGATATGAACTGACTAAATTATCGATATCACAGATATCGTATGCTCAGTTTATATTAGTCACGTCACAAACTCTGAAGACACCTGCATCAGGTGACGTCACAGACTTTCACACGCTTGAGACAATGTGTTGACGTTAAGAAGAATGTCAAATTGCTGAGGTTTGCATTGTATGTCCTGTTTACGATTTGAATGACTACAGCAAGTCCCAGGGTTAGCTCCTTCAACAAACATGACATATTACGTCATTTGTTTTAAACATGTAATATTAACTATTCTAATTATTACATTAGCTCGGCCAGCTATCTCAATTTTTTTACAAAAATTTAACAACAAGCCAAAACATGGTTATTAGGTGTGACTGTACATACGTATTATTCTTTGTTTAACTTTAGCCATAATCAACCGAGGACGAATGTCCAAATAGGCACATTAAAAAATAATAACAATAATGCATATAAAAAAGATATTACCAAAGCAAAAAGAAAAATGCATGATAAAACCAAGATCATATATATGGTACATTGCTAGCAAATGATTATATGGTACCAAAAAAAAAACTTCTGACTTACATATGATTCGGTAACTTGATAAAGAATAATTGTTACCTTTGTCAGAAACATAATACTCAATTTTTAGTGCACAAACACGAATTCCTGGTACGTACACGTACCACGGTTTCGTAGATATATATATATATTTATATATAGGGCTGATATATTTTATTAGATGCCCATAGATTCTGTTATATATTTTATTTTTTTTTTCTCTTTTCTTTTTTAACATTCCGGCTTATATATTTTTATTAGATGCCGAGAGGAAAAAATGATTTATATCTTTTTTTTTTTTTAAATGTTGTTTTAAATGTATTTTTAACAATGCAAATGTAGAAAATTTCTTTAATTACATATTACTAGCGTACTAATCAGCTTTTCATACAAACTCTTCCCGACAAATTACTCCTTTAGCGAATGAGGTGGCCACTCAAACGGCTTTGAATTGGATCAAATAGGGCGTATTGTCGGGGCTAGGCGAATCGTTCCTTTTTAGCTGCTTGCTGTGCCGTAACCTACACCAAACAAGGATGTTCACGGCGATAAATATCACCACCGTGATACTCAAACCAGCTAGTAGTATGGGGTGAAGAATTTCCTTATAAGTCGGTGACAGGTGGTCCCTTTCGGTAAGTTTCATCAACCGCTTTGCCACATGTCCGTTGTACGGGAGAGGAAGTGCTGGCATTGTAGAGGTCCACGTGAAGTTCGCGAAGTAGGCTCGTTCTCTGATGATTGTCCGTAGACCAGTCACCATGGAATTCGGGGAAGTCCCGACACAACCATCTGCTGCAACGAAGATATGGGTGAAGGACGTGGATCCGTCAGGGCATGATACATTGAAGCCGTCCTTGTCGTATCGTATCCACGAGCCATTGTTCAGTCTGCAATTGAACTCATTATTGTCAAAGGGATAAAGCTTATCCAGACAATTTTCACTTGTATGGGAGAGAGCACCGTCTAGCACTATACCTAACTCGCATGAATCCATTAAGTTTTTATGGAATTCAAATGAGTCAGCTGTACATATTTTTCTATCCATTGCGTCTGAACAGTGAGTTAATTGATTTAAGTCTTTAATGACCGTATATGTTTCCTTGTCTGGGGAAATCAATACGTGTCCCGTCAAACTGGATATTACTGGATTTGAGTGATTCGTCATGAAAGTCGGAAATGGTGATATCCTGTAAGATTGCCAGGCATCAGAAGAATCAAAGAGAATTGTAATCATAATCTTGTTATTATCTACGTTTACTGTAATTAGGCTGTAATAAAATTCTAACCTATGTTCGTCTAACAAAGGAACATAGCCTAGTTTATCCCTTCCGTTCTCCAGAATTAACTTTAAGTAACTTATAGGCAACAAATGGGGCGACAATACACCTTTAGTTGCTAACGTGATAGCTTTTACATAATCCTTGGATTTCTCAATGAAATGTCTAATTCTGTTATGTATGTGATCAATCTTTGAATCATAATACGTTAATGTTGCCAACAAATCCTGTACTTCCATAATTTGAACGATATTATCTGAATGTTAATTTAATAAATCCATAATTTTATTGATTGAAGCTAACTGATTCCTTAGTTCTGACATAATCAATTCATCTTTATGAGTCAAGAACTCAATTTTCTTATTTTGATTACTAATTTTAAGACGATTGGAAATTCCTAAACCTAAACTTGCAACAGACCCAAAGATGCTTAATGCAGCATAAATAAACGGATTCCGTCTTTCTTTATGTTCGTGTCCTACAGTCCACATCAAAAGGTCATAAGCCAAAGATCCTGTCTCGCCAGTCTTATTCTTCAAGTCATCAGATAGCATCTCTGCAACTTTTAATGTTGATCCAAGCAAACTCTTTGTAGTCAAATGAAAATGTCTTCTATGCAACTCATCCAATGATGCAGAAAACCTTGAAATGGCGGTTCTTAAGCTAATGACATCATTCTCTTGAAGAAAAATTGCTTGCATATTCACTTCTACAATTACGTTGGTTGATGTAATAAAAATGTCTTCTTGTCTTTCAACTATATTGCCATATTTAAAATATATATTTTTAGTCTTAGAGCTCATCCCATACGAGAAAAATGTCTGAGCGAACAATATCACTCCCAACAACAAAAAATTCATCTTGGAAACCTGTAACGAGAAAAAATATATGTAATTACTCCTGTATTAAAAAGAAAACTTTTAATCACATAAAATAGAATAAAATTTTCCTTCACTTCTTTTCCTCTCTTTTCTTTTTAATTTCTTATGTGAGCCAATGGTACTATTCTCTCATCCGTGAGTTGGGATACGTTTTGAACTCTAAACCTATTGGCCGTTAATGTTTCCAAAATGTTAAATGGGCCTTCAAACTTAGGTGTTAGTTTATAATTGAGCCCTTTTCGTACATTGATTTGAATATAGATGTTATCACCCTCGGTATATGTTTTAGTTGGTTTCGCTATTTTATCATGATTCCTTTTCATTATGATTTGTGATTCTTCTAAATTCTTTCGAAGGATATCATATCGACTTATACTTGCATTTATACATTCTTTTAAAGGATTTGATAGATTAGTTGTAGGCGTTAATACATGGAAAGGTGTTCTAACTGGGGTACCATACAATGCTTCATGCGGTGACATTTTAATTGATATATGATATGAATGATTCAGAGTACTCAGTGCCGCCGGTATTGCAATATCCCAGTTGGGGTCTGATCCCCCTAGTGTTACCCTCAATATATTTAATATCTTCCTATTTGCTCTTTCCACTAGCCCATTCGACTCTGGGTGATATATCATGGTATTAATTTTCTTTATGTTGGGGAATTCACACAATGAGGTAAGAAAGTGATTATCAAATTCACCACCCGAGTCTGAGATTATCATGTGTGGAATTCCACGTTTACAAATGTAACACTCGTAAAACTTCCTAGCGCATTCAATCGCAGTTTTGGTTTTAAGCGCTATTAGTTCTGTATATCGAGTTAAAGCATCTATAATTACTAAGAGGTGCTTATTTCCTCTGTCTGACTCGTAAAATCCTGTTAACAAATCTAAATGTATTCTTTCAAAGGGTTGATTGAGCACAGGATAAGCTCCTAGGCTGACAGGTGTTTTCGTATGCCCTTTGTTTTCCTGACATGTGCGACAATTAGCTATGTGTCTTTTTATATCTGTAAGCATTGTATGCCAATAAAACAATGATTTGGCTTTCTGTGACATTAATGAGAACCCAGGGTGTCCATGTAATGGATTTGAATGCAACCAATTCAGGACAGTGGAAATAAGTGAGATTGGTACTACTACCTGGTCGTTAGTTACATGTGGTGTATGGCGGGTTTTCCTTGTCACAGTCCTACACAGAATATTATCTTTGATTATATAATTCTGCTGCTTATACTTTATATATTCCCTTTCTTCATGATTGCCTTTCAAAGCATTTATAATTGTTTCTATTTTCTGATCTTTTCTTTGCTCAGTCTGTAACAATTCAGCACTCCAGCCTAAATCTTCTTGTTCAGATATTGTTTTTACAATAGGCATGGATGTTGATATATCTATTAATTCAGCTAAAGGCTCCGTACAAGATGACACGGGGTTGCGTGATAATGCATACGCAATGATATTTGCTTTCCTAGGTAAATACCCGATTCTTGCGCCAAAATCTTGAATGATCAAATGCCACCGAGTTCGTTTAGGGCTGTGATTGAAGCCTTTAAAGAACTCTGTTAGTGGTTTATGGTCAGTAAGAACCTTAACGGGATAACCGTAAATTATGAACTTAGAATGCACTAGCGAATTAACAATAGCTAGTCCTTCCTTGTCTATTACTGCATACTTACTTTCGGAAGTTCTCAATTTTCGAGAATAGAAAGCTATCGGGAAAAATTGTTTATCATATTGCTGAAGCAATACCCCTCCTACTCCTAAGTCTGAGGCGTCTGTTGCAATGAAGAATTCCTTACCGAAGTCAGGAAATTTTAAGATAGGAGAACTACACAGTTCATCTTTCAAAGTATTAAACGCCTGTTGATGTTGCTCAGACCATATGAAATCTACGCCCTTCTTCGTAAGATCAGTTAAAGGAGCGACTATTATTGAATAGTTGCGTATAAAACGCCTGTAATATCCACTACAACCCAGAAATTGCTGTATTCCCTTGACATTAGTAGGTATGGGAAAATTACGTATAGCCGACACCTTATCATGGACTACTTTAAGACCTTGGCTTGACACCATGAAACCCAAATATATTAATTCTGCTTTGAAAAATTCACACTTACTAATCTTTACCCTTAAGTTATGTTGTCTTAATCTCTGTAGTACTAGTTCTAACTTACGTAGATGTTCTTCTAAGGTGTTGGAAAAGATTACAAGATCATCCATATAAGCATGCAATATATCCCCTAACAAGTCTCCAAACACTATTTTAATCATTCTTGTAAATGTTATAGGAGCACAACGTAAACCAAAAGGCATCCGTAAAAATTCATAATGTCCCCTGGCTGTGCTGAAGGCTGTGTATGGGATACTATCTTCTTCTAATGATATCTGGTGAAAGCCTTTAAGTAAGTCCAAACTGGTAAAATATTTATTCTGACCTAACAAAGACAAAATATCGTCAGTACATGGCACTGGGAATCGATCAGGGATCGTTTCCTCGTTTAGACGACGAAAGTCGACGCAGATACGCCATGTTCGATCTTTTTTCGGTAACACTATTAAAGGAAAATTATAAGGGCTGTTTGATTTTCTAATGACTCCTTCCTCTAACATTTTACCTACTTCATCATTTATTTCATTCTGGAATTTCATAGGGAGTCTGTACGAGGGTACATATATAATTTTCTGCTTGTCCTTTAACCTTATTTGATGCTCGATCACATCTGTTTTTCCTAAGGATCCATCCGTAGTGGAAAAGACATCTTGATATTTAGTTAAAAGTTCAAAAATTTTCTGCTGAGTTTCTTCGTCTTGAATGTCCTTACTGATTTTATTTTTAATAGATCGCAAAAGGGATTCATCTGCAACTGATTGAGAGTGATTGATTTCAGCAACGGTAAGAATACGATGTTTATAAACTTCTACATCCAAGATATGTTGATTTTTGTGAATTACTAAAGTGTTATTTAAATGATTACACACTTCGATATTACATTGCTGATGTGAGCCTACTGTATAAATAGCTTGTGTGACAGACAATCCGTTAGTTTTCAAAGTATCGGAAAGGATTAATATTTCAGATCCCGGTAGTGTTTTCTTTATTTGCACTATTAAATTCGAAGGTATGTTTGGTTCGATAGATTGCGTGCAAGATGATATTACGGGTGAACGAGAATTCTGCTGGGTCGCGTATATTATTTCTTTATTAGTGAGACAAGTTATTGGTTCTTCAACGTACGTTACAGTTACATTTGTCGACTCCTTTTTATCCAAAACTGATTTTAAGGTATTAGAAGACTTATAGAATTTCCCTTTGATATACACGCCGTGCTTGGCAGGAGCTAAGATAATGTTTTGATTTCCTATAGATGGGTATCCTATAATTACAGCTGGATACATAATAATGTTTTTTACAACAACAAATGTATCGGCAAACGTGCGGTTAGCGACTCTGAACTGAATATGAGTTATGCCTATGACATTTAATTCATTATTTCCTATACCTGAAAGTCTAATTCCTGATTTTTCAATCGGAAAGTTCGAAAACAACAAATGATGTGTCTTCAAATCCATAATATTACGTGGACTACCAGAGTCAAAAAATAACGTAAAGGATTTGTGATCTAAATTTACAGCATACAAGGTTGGCCGTAACTCATTTTGGCTTATTATTGTATGAATTCGTTGCAAATCTACGGGAGCATGCACTGTTTTACTTAATTCGGCCGTGTGTTTCATAGGAAAATCTATTGTCTCACAATTATCTGATAAAACATTAAATTGATTATTCAATACTATTGATGTTGACATGAATGACCTTGACCCAACATCACTCTCTTCCCCTCTAGAGTTAACTATGTGGTATTTGCTTTGCTCTGCACATTCTGAAAATTAGTCTGACCTTGCGAGGTCTGGTTTGACGGCCCAGGCTCAGCGATATTTGAAGAAGTGTTTGTTTGTTTCGGACTCTGAACTGCATTGACATTTGGTTGTTTCTTCTTATTGTTAAAATGAGGATTTTTCTTTTTATTTCCATAGGGAACTGACTGTGGAATTGACTGTGTATTTCTGGGATATTGTTGTGTCTTACGCGAGTAATATTGACTATAAGAATGTGTTGCAGTGTTGTGAATTGAGCAAAATTTCGTTCTGCAGTCTGCGCTTATGTGACCTTGACGTTTGCAGTTGTAACACGTCAATCCCGCTACTGGACTGTTAACTACGTTCACTGTTTGTGGTTTTGTTTCATTCTTTGCAAAAACTTGAGTTAACACGGGATCGAGATCTGGACACTTGGACATGTGTTTCTTTATCTGTTTATAGACATCCAATTCCGTACTTGCAGGCGTTAACTTCTTATCAAAACACTGCACTAAAGCTTCAGGCAACATAAGTGTCATGCAAGTTAAATACATTAATCGTAAAAAATCTTTCACGGAGATGTTATCGTTAGTAACCCAAGTGGAATTACCTAAAATGTCCTGATATTCGTTAAGCCTATCAGCTATGAGAGCTGCTCTCTCAATAACATTAAGCCGATTCATAGTGGCTTGATTAAGTGTATTTCGTAACGTTAACACTACATCCAAGGCTTCCTCACCCCCATAGATCGCGCGTAACCTAACTTTGAAGTCATCCAAAGTAACTGCTTCTTGAAATGAAACACCTCTTAAATACGCACCCGCATCCCCCTTAGAAAAATCTATAAAACTTTTAGCTTCTTGTAATTGTATAAAAGGGTCTACGATTTGTTTGGCATTTAAATGGGCATCAACGGATGAAATCCATGACTCCACATTTTGTGGCAAGAACCCGTTGACCCGACCTTGAAAAGGAAGGATTGCTGACCTGGCATTTACAAACGTCACAATTGGAGGAGGATTAGTCTGGCCTACACCACTAGGTCCAGGGGAAGGGCTGACAGGAGGAGCCATGACTGCTGTATTTTTTTTTTCTATCTCTTTGACCCCTTGCAATTCTATCAAAATATCTATATGAGTACAGACGCCCACTGCGTAAACGCATATGTATAATAAAATTCCCCAAACAATGTTACTAATCCCAAAACATTTCCCGAGAATTTCTGAAAGAAAAAGGAATTAGCACAAAGAAAGAAAAATTCTAAATGAGAATTCGGAGTTTCCTTTTAACAAAGTTTAGCAATTCACTCACCCCAGTAATAATCGACTAACAACTCTTGATAACTACACTTCACTGCCCAAACTGGAATGAATTCAAAAAATCTGTACTTAGCTTATATATGATGTCGACACGTCCTCTCTCTCTCTCTCTCTCTCTTGATGTTTTGTTAGCGATGTCTCGTTCTAGTTTCTTGTTGAATGTAGTTCTTCCTGGATATGTTTTGCAATTGTTGAACGCCAGTCCTTGGGTTTCCTAGGATGTTGATTGAAGATTCAGGTTGTATTCTAACATTTGTTGATATTAGCTGTTTCGTTGGACTATAGTACTTAGTCAAAATTGTAGATTCATGTAGATAATGTTGAGTTCTTGAAGATCTTTCTCAGGTTTTACAGCTTTTATGTTGAAGTCTTGAAGATATTTCTCTGGTTTTACAGCTATTATTTTGAAGTCTTGAAGATTTTTATCTAATTCTTAGAGTTTAACCGCTGTCTTAGAGTTTAATCGCTGCCACCATTTATTGGCGTGCTACTGTTATAAGCACACATTGAGTATGTGTTGTTTCAGATGTATGTAAATGGATAACTGAATACATCTTAATAGTTTTTAAGTATTTATACTATAAAAACAACAGAGTTAAACATCTCCATCACTGGAGGAAGCTGGGTTGGTCCAGATGACCAATTCTGGTGAAGTATAGATATGAACTGACTAAATTATCGATATCACAGATATCGTATGCTCAGTTTATATTAGTCACGTCACAAACTCGGAAGACACCTGCATCCGGTGACGTCACAAACTTTCACACGCTTGAAACAATGTGTTGACGTTAAGAAGAATGTCAAATTGCTGAGGTTTGCATTGTATGTCCTGTTTACGATTTGAATGACTACAGCAAGTCCCAGGGTTAGCTCCTTCAACCAACATGACATATTACGTCATTTGTTTTAAACATGTAATATTAACTATTCTAATTATTACATATATACATATATATATATATATATATATATATATATATATATATATATATATATATATATATATATATATATATATATATATATATATATATATATACATATATATATATATATATATATATATATATATATATATATATATATATATATATATATATATATATATATATATATATATATATATATATATATTTTATCATTCTATTTTTTTCATATCTAATATTATTATTTTAGTTCTTTTACTGACCGAAGAGCTTTGCTCCACATACGCTTGGACCAAGTTTTTATTGTAAATCTCTTACATGTAAATATTTCTTTCTCCAATAAACCTTATTATTATTATTATTATTATTATTATTTTTATTATTATTATTATTATTATTATTATTATTATTATTATTATTATTATTATTATTACCTTTGCAAACTTCGGTGAGAATGTTTTGTTTTGATAGGCGTGTATGTGTTTGTGTGTCTGCGTGTTTGTGATTCGCATAACTCAAAAACTATTTGACTGAATATCATGAAAGCTGTTGGGACGATTGGGTATGACCCAAGGAAAATATGATTAGATTTTGGGAGTAATTGGGCTAAAGGTCAAGGCCAAGGTCACAGAAAGGTCAAAAACCTCTTTTAGCCATATCGTGGCCAATGTTTATATGATTTGCATGATACTAGTACGAAAATAAGCATAATTAAATTTCCCATCTTATGATATAAAAAATGATATGATTATGTCATTACCTTTAATAGCAGATGGGGTCAAAGGTCAATGGGGGTAGTGAGGGTATTATCATTATGCGGCCATTGTTATCCTATTTTTAGGCCATGATGACAAATTTAGACGACAGATGTGTTTTGGGATCAAATACCCACAACATCATCAGTTTTCTTGGTGGCAAAAGTGGTGGTGGCGAAGGTATGCGTTCTACCGAATGCCCGTTATAGCTGAAATATATCTCTACATATAAATGGAAAAAAATAATCAAGCTTATATTGCCTGTTTAGAGAATAAAAAAAATGATATTTGAAATTTGATCTCAGGATTTAGCAGGTAAGTTGAGATGTTAGATTCTTGGTAATTTTCCGTTTAAAGCACTTGGGAAACTATTTTGGGGAAATTCTTTCAGTAATAAAAAATCTAAAGAAAAAATATTGGCCTTAATTGCAAGAAAAAAAAAATCCCTATCAAGGTTTAAAGAGTTTAAAATGGCATTGTTAGAACAGGATAAAATCAAACTGTTTAAAACGAGATATTGATTCAGAGGGATGAGGTAATTAAGGAAGGCCACGAGGCGTAACGATAAGGAGAGAACCTTTCCAAAGAAAAACGAAAAGATGTGAAAGCTTGCAAGAATTAACCCTGATTAGCCAGCGGTTTCGTATTGATTCGGTTCATTATCGTTCAAACTTCACTGTAGCATTTTGGAATGGTCATCGGGGTCATCTTAGAAGCTCTGATAAGATGCTGTGAAAGTGGTGTAGTCAAGTTAATGCATTTCTGATAAATATCTATTGGATGATCCATCGCTTTTTATCAGAAACAACACATTGATTTTAATTACGAAATATGTTTCCCTCACAGAGAGAGAGAGAGAGAGAGAGAGAGAGAGAGAGAGAGAGAGAGAGAGAGAGAGAGAGAGAGAGAGAGAGAGAGAGCAATTTTAGAATCAATTTGTGATTAGAGAATTGTAACTGGTGATCCATATGGAATGCGGGAAGTTTCTGAAATGCATATTCGGTAATTTATGAAAAGCTAATTATGCTGAAAGAGACAAAAGTTAAAAAAAAATTAATAAATCAATTAGGAAGAGGTGATGTGATAGAGGCTACACTTAATAACACTCTAATGTGACGAGTGATTTGGAAAATGGGTAGATTAAAAAAAAATTTCCCTTTGTATTATGAATTGTTCTTCTTTCGTTATGAAGAAGTAAAAATTAAAATGGTATAAAATCTCAATGGCATTGAAGAAAGATGAAAAAATTGTACGATATACTTTTTTTCTTTATAATATATTGCCGGAGAGAAACATTTCTATTTATCTTGACTTTGAAGTTATCAAAATTTCTAGCACGCTCAGTTGACGAATGATTGTGCTAAACACTGATCTCTTGTCGAATGGAATCTTATTTCTAATCTCATCTCTCTCTCTCTCTCTCTCTCTCTCTCTCTCTCTCTCTCTCTCTCTCTCTCTCTCTCTCTCTCTCTCTCTTTTTGCGGTGTATTTAAGGTATAAGACATTCCTTTTGATAAATAACTATATTCTTACGCTGTCTAAACGTATCCTTATATTCTGTACCAAGGACAAATATTTTGTTGTAATCTAGAAAACAAAAACAAGGAAGACAGTTAATAGACACCATTATCTGTGTAGACATAAAGAAAAATAATTGTCACAAATACTTTGGCTTGAACTCCAAAGGCTTCTATAAACTGCAAATAACAGTTTGAAAACCATTCACTTAAAATACCTTATAAAACATCCAGTCTAATTTGCAGACATTTAAATTTCTAAGAAAATTCGAAGAATTTTTCAGCCTTTCAGACATTTAGGTTTTGCGACGAAAATAATCACTTCATTAGTGAATCACAAAGCCTGATAGCAGAATTCTGATCTTCCCCTTTCTTCTATGGAAAAAAGGAGAGATCTTTTCATGCCTCAGATTAGAGAAAATAGGATTGAATTGGATGTTATAGGTTTTTTTTTTGCATTGAAAGAGTAGCTACAAGAAATTTTAAAGTTTTATCGTCTCGTAGTCGCTCCAGCATATCCAATTAACAAATAACAAACCAGAATCTTTAGGAACAGACGAATTATAGAACGGAATTAAAGTAAATATATTCCTTTACTACAAACATATTATTCATTCATGTGAATATAATTAGGTATTTAAAATTGTTTGAAGAGTATCTTCTGTCACTATTAATAAGCTATCACTAATATAAGGAAAAAAACAGCCATTGCCCATTAATCAAATAACTTGTAAATGGAAAATATTTCTGTTCTCTATATTTAATGTATTCTAGTTTATAACAGCATTTATTCTTCCCATGAAAAACTATTTTACCTTCTTTGCTATGTATACTCTAAAAAACCAGCAGGATCGCATTAATTAAATCTCTTACTAGGCATCTATATAAAAATAAATTATATGAATTTGTCTTAAATCCTAATCAACTCTCTCTCTCTCTCTCTCTCTCTCTCTCTCTCTCTCTCTCTCTCTCTCTCTCTCTCTCTCTCTCTCTCTCTCTCTCTCTTTTAGTATCCACTGCTTTTGCTTTCAGAGTATAGTCAGAATTACTAGTTTTTTCGTTCGCAACGAAGTAAATCTAAATTGAAATTGATTTTTTTTCTTCATTTTCACGGGTATTCCAACTGGAAATAAAAACAAACCTATTAAAAAACGCCTTTGCAAAAACCATTTGCTGCTACAAGCTTCGTGACTTCTTTACCGCTTAACCATACAAGACAAAACCTTTTTCTTCCGTCCAGAATCATCAACAAAGTGCTTTTACTTTTGATTCTCCAAGTGACATACCACAGAGTTTCAACTTCTTCACTACACTTTACGTCTATTGCTATCAAAATAAATCTCCCTAAATTCGATGCTCTAGTTTGGATTTGGTTTCACATAATAAAACTCATAGATTATATTGCTGAGGTATTTGGAGGAGGAGGGAATTCTCTCATTAAGACAAAACTTAAAACTAAAAGCTGTTTCGTCTTGGATGAAAAAGGAAACCCTCACAATAAGCGATGAAGGGGGTTTAAAATTAAGAAAAATATCTAAAATACGATCTTAATGTGGAATGTTGAACTGATGACGGCGACTGAGGACGTCTGGCTTGGAATTGTGGAAATCCAGAGTAAGAGGACGTCTATATTTGAAAGTTCAAATATGTTTTCTCTAAGAAAAATAGTTTTATTGCTAAAAAGTCCTTTTTTATACTTAATTAAGCGCGTCAGGTAACGCAGACAAATCTTTCAAGATCCAATTTGAAAAAGGAAAACTTTGTGGTTTGGATAAGCTATTTAGTTTAGTATCGCATACTATTAAACAATATTCTCTAATTAGGAGCGAGTAACTTATGTTTTTTTATATATATTACACTGTTTATTTCTTTGTCTACTCATTTATACATCTACAATATTTATATCATTACTAATATGAAAGATGCATAAGTTATCAGAGACGATAATCAAATGGACCAATAGCATAAAACTTGTCCAGAAAGAGAGATTAGACGCTAGTTTATTATGCAAGCCAGTATTGCTCGTGTTGGCTCGTTTGTTATAAGCAATACAGTAACAGGTGGGCAATTCCTACAAAGAGCTAGAGATAGGACCAGGCGGAGCCAATTGACAGCCCACGTTGAAGACAGGGCACCTACATAAAGAGATAGATAGATAGATAGATAGATAGATATAGAGTATGTATATGGGGAGGGACATCATTGTATATAAGAAAAGGGACCACAGCTGATAAGTAAAAAATCCTGAAATATGGTGACTATGTTCTTATGATCTCCAGTATTAATAAAATTACTGCAAAAAGCCTTTACTCATACATACTAAAGTCGATTTAATCAATCTCTAGAAAAACACTTAGAAGACCGATTTTTTAAAATATGAAATTTTCAGAGGAAAAAAATATATATAACTATTTGACATTGAATGATTTTTATGAGATTCAAACATGGAACGATAAAGACATTTTACCGTAAAAATGTAAAGTTATATTAAAAAAAATATATGTTAAGATAATTATAAAGGTACATTTGTTTGTGTTTAAAATTCTCTTAAATGTATTTGAAATAAGTAACTGCAAAATAACATTGTCTTAACGGGGCTCAGTCGCCCTCCTCAATTGAGTTGACTCCCCTTCGTAAGAGGGCGCTTTTGGAGTACCAGTGCATAACTTATGGTGTATTTGAGTAATGTTAATCACATTTGTGTTATTGATATACCAATTCGATTGTTTTTTGGCAAATTTGTAATATGAGATTTAAAAGGATATACGAACCTTTTTTTGCATCATATAAGAATATGTGATACACAGTAATAATGCGTAGAAAAAACAGATTTCAGCAAATGATTTACCACGGTATGATATACTATTTTGTTATTATTAAGAATATATAAAAGGGGAATGAGTAAAACAAATCTATCATGGAATAGAAAATCAAGCCAAATTCCGATTTGCCAAAAAGATAATTTCGGAACTAAACTTTTCCGCGAAAATCCTCCTGACTTTGTACTAAATTATTGTAATCTTGATTGAGTAAAAAGTTCTCTCTCTCTCTCTCTCTCTCTCTCTCTCTCTCTCTCTCTCTCTCTCTCTCTCTCTCTCTCTCTCTCTCTCTCTCTCTCTCTCTCGGAAAGAGAACAAATAATCTTTGTCAAAATCCCCAGATTTTGACATTCTCAAAATACGAGACACGGCCCAAAGGCATTGTATATTCTATAAATCTTGTATTTAGAATCAATATTCTGTTAGAATTTCTAAGGTGAAGGTTGGTAGGACAGATTATCGAAGCATGATTTAGGATACGCTCAAGAGAAAATAGAAAAATAAATGTAGCAAAGATTGAATCTGGCTCTGTATGATACAATAGAATTCAATATTCCAGTTGTATAGAATTCAACGTAAATAGTTTACAAAGTAACTTGTTTCTATCAAGAATAATTTAAATCTCTAAAAACTCTGGAAGAAATTCCGTAAAATTTCAGGAATCAACGATTCTGTCATCCAAATAGTTTCTTCTTTACATTATTATCTTTTTTTACCCACTTTACCTTTCCTCTCCCCCTTCAATCTCGTTCTTGCCCAGCACTAAGTGATATAACATCTGCATCTGGAACCGAGTCTCACAGCAGGTGACTTTCTGAATCTCCCCTCTCTCAAATGCAAAAGGGGGAGATCTTTTCCTGCGGTCAAATCTTTGAGGGATTTTAGATTTTCCCCAACACACAAATGAAAGGAAGTTTTCAGGAATCTAGCAAAGGTATGAGGGCAATACGGACTATAGTTTCTAGGCAGAGAGGACTAAGGAGTGAAAGAAATATTTGCTTCCTGACATCGTCAGATACGATGTCAATTCTAATGATTTTGAGTTAGAAGAATATAGGGAAAAGGTGGAATTGAATTGAATGGGATTAGGGAATTCCTGGCATAGTATGAGCAGTTAAAGTTAAACATTACTATTGATGTCAAACTTTGTTACATGCAAAATTCCTCGAGATTAGGTAATCTTAGATTTGTTAGAGCTAGAGATAAAAAAAAAATACGAAGTGTGACTACGTTTTCTTTATTTTTGTTGTTGTAAATGTTTCTGGTCTCTTTTGAATGTAAATATTACCAAGTAGTATAAATATAAACTAGCTTTCCATATAAACATAGCAATAGGGTAACTATATGAGAACAATATTTTTGTAGCTATGGAAATTCTACTAACAGATGTAGGAAGAACAGACATAATAAAAAAAAAAAAAAAAATGCCGCAATCATTATGAAGTTAAAGTAAGAAAATGAAACACCCGCTTCCTTTTGTTTTCTCATAGAATTTGGTCTTTTTAGATTATTTTATATTATTTACCAAATACTTTATTTCTTTATTGCTGCACCACCCGGCTTCACTCTTAATGATTTCTATGTATTCACGAACTAACTTATCTTATGCTGGTTTGGTTATTCTAAATTATCAATCATTTTGCCATGATTTATATCTATTTGATATCTGCATGATTGATTCTAATCATAGCTACATCTCGTAAGATATTTAAATGGCGTTTCTCCATTTCCATTATATTAAATCACAATAATCCTAGGTACTCGTCACCCTACAGTTCCGTATTCGATACGTAAAACACACAAGTCCTGTAATCACTTCTCAGAGATTACTTTTATATTACTTCATTTAACGACGTATTATTGGCCCATCCCTTGACACGTTCTATACTTGCACACTCACCCACAAGAATGATTAACGCTAAAATATTCGTATTAAACAGAAGACTACCAAATCCATTATACCTTAAGAAAACTTTCACCCAAAATGTATTATATATAATAAGCCCAACTTCCCTGGTCAGTGAGGAAATTAAATAAATAAATTACAAGAGAAGAAATGAACAATTTAAATAAAATATATCATAAATAGTGAAATCATTAGAATAGATTTTCCATACAAAACTGCGAAAAGAGACTTATGTCAGTCTCTTTAACATGAAAACATTCGCTACAAGTTTGAACTTTGGAAACTCCGCCGATCAACTACCTAATAAGGAAGATTGTTGCACAACTGGTCACAGATGGCATACAACTTCGAGAATACTGTGTAGTATTGAACCTCATGATGGAGAAGTGCTGAATATTAGAATTAACTGCATGTCTAGTAATCCCAAGAAGGAACTGTCCGGGAAGATCAGAATGTAAAGGATGGTCAAAGCTTATACAACATGCACAACGACCTAACGGAACGAGGGTGCCAGTGATTAATATCTAGATAAGGAATAAGAAATTCAATAAACCGTAATTTATCGTCCAATAAAATAAATGGAGATTTAACAACCGAAGACCACATAAGGGAACAATATTCGAAACAAGGGAGAATAAAAGAATTACGAGTAAAACGCTTCTTCAAATTAGAATGATCACCGAGAAACTTTAAAGACTTTCTCAACAGGCCTTTTTGTGTGTAATTAAAGAAGAGACATTCCAAACGTGTTTATCAAAAGTAAATTTGCTATCAAGAAAAAACATTAACAATGATAAGATCTGGATGTTGACGAGCCACTGTGTTCGACGTATATACAATCATACTTTGAGTTTTATTAGGGTTGAACTTCATACCCAAAATTTGCACCATGCAATAATTTTAGCTACATCTTTAGTAAGGGATTCAGCAACTCCACATCTACATTCAAGAGTTGGAGTTGATGCAAATAGGGTAGCATCATCCATATATGCAACGAGCCTGTTTTCAAGGTAAAACCACATATCATGTGTATATAGCATGAAAAGTAATGGGCCAAGCACAAGAAACACCAGATGTCACATTCCTATACTCACTATGGTGCCCATCAGCAATAAATCTTTGAAATTTCTTACTTAAATTCAATATAAATTCTAAGAAAAGGCCCACTCCCAACTGTTTCATTTTGAAAACAAAAGGCATGATTAACACGATCAAAGGCAGCACCAAAATCAAGACCTATCAAACGAAATTCCTGACCACAATCAAGGGATTTCTGTACAGCATTGGATTTTGTAAGAAGGGATTACTTGCTCCAAGGCCTTTACAAAAGCGAAATTACAAACTAGGAAATAGATGATTATTTTTCGCAAATCTATTTGAACGTTTGGCCAAAGGAAGTTCAAAAACTTTAGATATGCGAGTTATGAAAATTGGACGGGAATCAACTGGACTTCAGCCACCACAATCACAGTTACATTTTAATTGAGTAACATTACCAATTTTCCAACAAGTGCAAAATAACCTATTCTTGCTAAGGTAACAAAAAGCTTATAACATGAGGATCCCACCTTTAGTAAAAACATGAATTCAGATGATGTCAATAAGACGAACATACCAGATTAGTTTTGGACAGCTTCATCATTTAATATGCTTTCTTAAATAAACAAAAAAAAAAAAAAGACAAACTTGTAAAACGCTTCTTTCATCTAATAATTAACTTTTTTTTTTTTTTAGAATATGAGATTCATGAAATTGTTTTAGTTAGTGTTTATCTAATGGTTACCCAAAAACCTCTGAGGCTTAATTCCAAAACTGTCCCAACAGTCAAAAGAATGCAAAATACCAATTTTAAAAGTTTCCTCCGATTTACCTTTCTTTTCTTCGACAAGTGGTTGCATGCAGGGAAGTTTTGCAATGGAAATACGAATACGGATAATTCCATATCGGCTGTAGTAAAATTTTGTTCCCAGCCTCAATATCCGAAGTGAAAAGTACCCCTATTTTATACTAAAATATATTTCTATTGTACAATCAAGATCAAATAAGTTTGTTTGTTTTCAACGTACTGTATTTGATGTATAAAAGAAAGGGTAGTGAAAAAGTATTATCAGTCTATTTTGGTTAAAGCAAATTAATTATTCAGACATTTCATAAATATATGTATATATATATATATATATATATATATATATATATATATATATATATATATATATATATACATATATATATATATATATATATATATATATATATATATATATATATATATACTTATATATATATATATATATATATATATATATATATATATATATATATATATATATATATATATATATATATATATATATATATATATATATACATAAATATATATATATATATATATATATATATATATATATATATATATACTTATATATATATGTATATTTATATACTTATATATATATATATATATATATATATATATATATATATATATATATATATATATATATATATTACAGATGTGATCTTCCTCAGCACGAAGATAAGTCAATATATAGTAGTCTACATAAGGAAAATTGAAAGTTGTGTATATGTAAAAATGCTCAACAGATTCGTCCGCCAATGGACCTCTTCTTGGAGCGTTTATTATACAAAGAAATATTACACACGTTTGTACATACAGGAAAGGCTTCAAATCATAAAAAAAAAAAAAGATATAATTATACTATTACTACCCAACAGGCAAAAGTCACTTAACAAGGGGATAAAAGTAGTAAAAGTTTAAACTACAAATTAACATGAAAACAAGTAATGGAATGTTTGACAAGCACCCAAGTAAATAAAACAAGCCAAAAAAAAAAAAGAAAGAACTATTGAAAAACATTTTCAAGTTTGTATTGACACTTTACACTGTGTAAGATAAAAGGATCCAATTTATATATGCCTGGAGATAAATTAAAATTCTTATTCCTTTTATAAAATATACATGCTGATTCAATGACATTCCTCTCTATAAAATCAGTATTCTTGAACAAAATTTGTGACTGTTGCCAATCTACTGGATAACTACATATATTATTATGTATACAAATGGCATTACTTTTGTTGTTTGTTCTTATATTATACTTATGGTTTAAAATTCGCTTATCTAATGATTTTCCAGATTGTCCAATATAAAAATGTCCACATAAACATGGTATCTTATAAACTATACCCTCATCACTACCAGGTGTGTTGCAAATCAGATTTCTGCCTATTGTATTTCTATAAGAAAATGCAGTATGAATCCCCAACAATCTAAGAGGAGCGATTACAGACTCAAAATTGGGATGGTATGGTAGGGACATAGACAAAAGCCTGGCACTTGCAAGAAAATCTTTTTATTCGCCCCAAAGGAATATGATAAGTAAAACTAATTTTCTGTCCCTACCATACCATCCCAATTTTGAGTCTGTAATCGCTCCTCTTAGATTGTTGGGGATTCATACTGCATTTTCTTATAGAAATACAATAGGCAGAAATCTGATTTGCAACACACCTGTCAGTGATGAGGGTATAGTTTATAAGATACCATGTTTATGTGGACATTTTTATATTGGACAATCTGGAAAATCATTAGATAAGCGAAGGTGTCATTAATGTAAATGTCCCAATGACGACACTTGCACTCAAGGGATCAGGAAGAGAAAATATCTTTCTCCAGAGATATTAAAAGAATTGTTGTAACGCATTACGTTTGTTAATTCCTTTAATTACTTTATGACGTTATCGTAAAAATCACAGCAACAAACATTTCATGCACATTAACAATTGACATTATTTTCACCAGAAGGGAGTGATATTTGGTTCAGTATTTTCAATTATGTATTTAGAGTGAATATAATGAAGACATTTTGGCTAGAAATAGATCCACAATTAAATACCAATGTAGGCTAACCAAATAAAACTTTTTTGATAAAAAAAAAAAAAAACAGGATCAAAATTTCAGCTCTGATAATTATATATCAATAACCTAAACGAATGTCTCTTTAACGATTAAGTGAATATTATACATGATATCAACTAAACGTTATTTTTATTCACTAGATCAAATTATGAAGATTATTCTCTAAATAAACATTTACATTGTTGCATATCTTTTTTTATATATCTAACTTGCAAGAAAACTATATTATCCGGAAACCTTAATCACACTTGATTTTCTATGGAAGTAATTAATGATTGTCCTTCATTAAAAATCAAATCGCGTACGAGATTAATTGAAGTGATTTCAAGGGCTGATTAACAAGATCTACATAGACCCTTATTCTTTTTTTAAAAATGACAGTTAAATGAAATATAAAATTATGATGCATATAAATAATTCTCTTGTTTATTCTTTATTTTGTCCTATAGTATCAACGCTTGTTTCTCTTTTGTTTATTAGAAGAAAAAAATAAAACATAAAACATTACTGTACATGTCCAGGACCAATAATTATTCTTATTAGATTATTGCGATCAATCCTATTTCGAAGCTGCAGTCACAGGCATGGACCTTAATTGTGGTCAAAATGTTTGTATGTTTACCCTTGATTTTTCAAACTTAAACACATAGAAGTCGGTGGGTATTCCTTAGGGCAGTGTTCTTGGCCCATTACTTTTTTATATTTTATACACGATATGGTGTTGGCACTAGAAAATAACTGGCACATGCAGAAAATGTAATTCTTATTGCATCAATTCCATTTGCTAAACGTAGACCTGTGATCGGTGAATTTCTTAATAGGCATCTAGCTAAAATTAGTCTATGATGCAAAGTATGGTGAATGAAATTGATACATAATGAAACTCCAAGTATGAATGACTGTAAGCAGGCCAAGGACAGTCGCATATCAATATTCAGATCTTTGCCTTTACAGTTTCTCTTTGGCTATATACAACTAATTGGAAATTTTAGAAATGATTCTTGATAACAAATATATTATATATTCTCTTTAAATCATTCACAGAGACGTTGTTTAATCCAGAAGAGTTTATAACTGTTATGGTGTTCTAATGTGATAGACGTATATGTTCTAAAACAGCTATTACCAACACCAATCGCTAGTTCAGGAGATTTTCCCTTCCGAGGATCCCTTGTTCGTAACAAATTTGGAAAAACAATCTGTAATTTCGAATCTGTTAACCTAATGGGTTTCGATGTAACTGTTCTCGCAAGCTTCTTGAGACTATGTAGTCTATATGTTCGATATTTTCGAGGAGAAACATGATATCAATATACCTTTACAAAGTATGAGGATATTCCTCTATGTATATGCTGAATGTATGAACATATATATATATATATATATATATATATATATATATATATATATATATATATATATATGTGTGTGTGTGTGTGTGTGTGTGTGTGTGTGTGTAATATACATAAGCATTTATAAACCTATGACCAAATGGATCATAGGGAGTTGGAGTGTGAACATCAAGTCACAACAGGATGCGTAAGTAAGACCAAGCTAAATCGTTGCATAGGTAAACATTTTGTATGTAACGTCAACACAATACAAGCATCCCGTTTATATATATATATATATATATATATATATATATATATATATATATATATATATATATATATATATATATATATATGTGTGTGTGTGTGTGTGTGTGTGTGGATATATATATATATATATATATATATATATATATATATATATATATATATATATATATATATATATATATAAATGTATATATATACACACATATATATATATATATATATATACATATACACATATATAAATATATATATATATATATATATATATATATATATATATATATATATATATATATATATATATGAATCTGTGTGTGTGTGTGATGCATTGTAATCTAAGTGGAGTGAATGAAAACCGCAGCTGGTACTTGAGAAACTATTTGTTGAATTATTTTCTGAAATCTTTAGAACGTTTTAAGGTAAAAGAGAGAATATTGTGAGTAAATTTGAATCAAATGAATATAAAGAAAAGTATAAAAAATAAAACATTCTTCTCTGTAAAATATTCATTATCATTCAATGCTCTTCTTTTTACACAGATTACAAAAAATGTCTTAATTCTAGTTATAAGCAGAGTAAAACTTAATTAGGAATAGGGCTTTAATTTTTATTGAAATAAATTACTCTCGTCATAATTAGTAAAATAAACGAACTCTATGATTACCAAATTCATTGCTGCAATATTCAAATGTGTGACTTAAATATGATTTTCATAAAAGTGAGATAAAATTTTATTCTCAGCAGAAAAATAATCGCAGAGAAGCTTAAATGTAAATTTAGGGAATGCAAGCTGCTTAGAAAAGAGATGACTCTGCCTGTAAAATGTTGACATTTCCCAACACCAGAACGGATTAAAATTCTTTGCAATGTCATCCAGTGCAGAGTGATTGATTGATTGATTTGGGGTTCTTTTCATCCTAACACTGAAGGCCATTGACACCCATATCATTTGTTATAAATAAATTATAAAAGGAGATTAAAGTTAAAATCATAAAAGGAAAAAGGTCATTATAAATGTTAAATACCTTTCAGTAGACTTTATCCAATGCAGTGCTGGCGCGAGTATCGATTTCTGTTAGTTCAAGCAAAAGTGTCGCTCAATGTCTGGAACAGAAGAAGGTAATACAAACATGAGATTCAAATACATTACTGACATTGACGTCGTGTTTTCTGGGTCATGACCCGTCCACATTCTGGGAAGTGGAAACTAAATATCATCAAGTAAACAAAAATCAGGTCTTTTCTGAGTCAAAGGATTTACGTTGATATGAACAGGACATTTCAATGTGAAGAAAATCGATATGTTACTTTGATAGATAGATACAAAGAGCTACAGACAATTAAATCTTTATTTTCTATTAGATGTTATATTTCATCCTTACCAGTGCTCCGCGGTTTGATAATTGGGATTTATCATTTTATATGAAAACTATTGATTCATTCAAAACGTACTGATTTATTCCAAAGATAAAAGTATGAAATGTAACGAGTTCTCCTAACTTTATAAATACCACAGACTATTTTGGATAAATTTGATTAACACACTAGCATAACTAATAAATTAGTTATCGTTTTCATATAGAAAGGAAGTATATCCATTTAATTTTTGTGAGCAACTTCTAGCACAACCAACTTTCCCTAAGTATGATAGAAATATGTCTCTACATACATCAGAAAAAATAACTCAACTTATCTTTGCTGTTTACAGAATGAAAATAAAAAAGCACACAGGAAACTATTTTGGGCAAATTGTTTCATTAGGACAAAACGTGTAATAAAAAACTTTTAAAGAAAAAATGTATTTAGCTTTAGTTATAAAAAAAACGTCATCATGGGTGGCATTGTTCGAACAGGATAAAAATACACTGTTTGAAACGAGATATTGATTCAGAAGGGTGAGGTAATTAAGCAAGGCCATGAGGCGTAACGATAAGGAATGAACCTTTCCAAAGAAAAACGAAAAGATGTGAAAGCTCACAAGAATGACCCTTGATTATCAGTGTTTTTGTATCGATTCCGTTCATTATCGTTCAAACTTCGCTGTTGCAACTCAGGATAATCTTGGAAAGGTCATCGGGGGTCATCTTTGAAGCTCTAATAGGATGTTGCGAAAGTGGTGTAGGAATATTCACGCATTTCTGATAAATAACTTTTGGATGATTCATCGCTTTTTATCAGTGACATCACTTTGATTTTAATCACAAAATATATTTCTCTTACCGAGAAAGCAATCTTAGTGCCGATTTGTAATTCGAGAATTGATATTAGCAATTCATGGGGAATACGTGAAGTTTCTAAAATACATACTATGTGTTTTATGAAAAGCTTACAATACGAAGAGACAAAACTTAAAAATTCTTAAGGAATTAATTAAGATATGATATACATGTAATATTTTGTTAATATTAGGAGTAATTTGAAAGATAGGTAGATTCTAAATAATTTCACCTTTGTATAATGAATAGTTCTTCCGTTATTAAGAAATGAAAATTAAAGTGGTAAAAATTCCAATTGCATGAAATAAAAAGAAACAAATTATGATCTAAATTTTATTTTCCACAATTTATTGACGGAGTGAGAATGTTCAGAGAAATTTATCTTAACTTTGGAGTTGCTATTACAATCCTTAACACAATCGGCTTATATAAGACTGTTAAACACTAATCTCTTAACGACTTTAGTCTCCTATTTCTCTTTAAATCTCTCTCTTGCTCTTTTGATAAGAGTTTTAGGGAACACAAATTTCCTGTTGCTAAATTACCATATTTTGACGCTCATCTCATCACCTAAGACAAATGCGGTCTAGAATTATCGTTTATTCTATACATTCAAGACCCAACATTCTGTTGGATTCTATAACAATAAAACAAAGAGGACAGTTAATATACACCATTATATATGTAGACAAAGAAAAGGACTTGTCACAGAAAGTTTTGGCTTGAAATCCAAAGGCTGCTATAAACTGCAAATAAGTTTGAAAATCATTCACTTGCAAAAACTTATAAAAAGCTTAGTCTAATTTGCATAAATTTCCCTTTCCCAGAAATCTTCGAAGAATTCTGCAGCATTTTAGGGATCGAAGGTTTCCCCAACGAAACAATATCTTTGTTATATTATTACAAAATCAGAAAGCACCTTTCTGAACTTACCCTTTCTCTTATGCAAAAGGGAGAGAAATTTTCATGCTGCAGATTCTTCTAGGGATTCCAGATTTCGGTGATGCAAAAAAGTAAGGAGACTTTTTATGAATCTGGAAAGACGAAGAAGACAAACGATCCAGCATTTTAAGCAGAGAGGACAACGTAGGCAACTCTTATGAGTCTCTTTTTATCAAAAATTACAGGGAAAGCTATTTAGTTTAGAATCCCATACAATTACACAATTTTCTCTAATCAGCAAATCAATTATCCGTTTTTCTATGATATATGGTTTAAAGGTTTAAAGGCCACTCATGAATGGAAGAGGCAAGGATAAGTGACATTGTCCTATCAAGCAGGACAATTCCCTAGAGACTGACCACATCAGCGCCCAAGAACCCTCTCTACCAAAGCTAGGACCAAGGAGGGCCAGACAATGGCTGATGATAACTCAGCAGATAGACCCACAGGCTCCCTCACAACGCTGTTGAGGTTGCAGTGACCAAAAGAAATAACAAGTTTGAGTGGGACTCGAACCCTAATCTGGTGATCACCAGGTAAGGACGTTACCAACAAGCCATCACAACATAAACATGTGCTGCACATCTCTGCTTATTTCTTTATATATTTATATTTTTGTAATTGTTATTTCATAATTATGCTGAAAGATACATTAAGTTTTAGAGACGATAACTAAATAAGCCAAAAGTGTAAACTATGCTTAGAAAAAGACAGATGATAATATATTGTTAAAGAGTCTTACTCCAGTAAGCGTATTGTGACAGCGCTGAGTAAGGGTGTGAACTCAAAGGCAGTTATATTATTGTGGAACACTCTCCTTATATACAAAACCTCAAGGCAACAGGACATAACAAGTTCACAAGACAGACAATATTACAGAGGAAAAACCAGACAGGAATTTTCATGTTCGTTTTAGTGCGAGGGAAGAGCGAAGATACAAGCATAATATATACAAAAGGAATTATGTAAAATTGTGTGAAACACGGTTGGTACATGGCTCCTCCCCTAAAAATGACATACTCTACATGTTAAATAGGACGCCCTGATCTAGAGAGGCGAACTGTAGGCGGGTCATCTGGCAGAAGATAAGCAGGTTTTAGACGATCAATGGAGACCCAGTCTTCTTTGCCCCGAATGTTTAGGAGGAATGCTTTCGGACTGCGTCGGATCACAAGGAAAGGGCCCGTGTAAGGGGGCGTTAGTGGTGGCTTGCTGGTGTCGTTGCGCAGGAAGACGTGCGTTGCAGAGTGCAAGTCCGTTGGTATGTGATGCTTCGCTGGGGCTTGTAAGTCTGGCGGCACGGAGTAAATTTTCCCACGACGTGACGTATGCGCTGGAGATCGTCGGAGGAGGTTGTAGAAGGAAAAAATTCGGCAGGGACGACCAACGGGTCGCCATACACCATTTTGGCTGCCGATACGTCGGGGGCGTCTTTAGGAGTGGTCCTTAGTCCAAGGAGGACCCAGGGAAGCTGAGTAAACCAGTTGCAAACCTTGCAGCGGGACATCAAAGCTGCTTTGAGGGTGAGATGAAAACGTTCAACCATTCCATTGGCAGCGGGGTTGTAGTCCGTTGTCTGATGTAGGGTGATGCCAAGGAGATTCGCTAATGACGTCCATAATTGAGAGGTGAAAGTGGTTACCCTGTCAGAAGTAATATGCTCAGGGATACCGAATCTTGAAATCCATCCAGAGAGTAAGGCAGGTGTACATGAGGCGGGCGTTGCAGTTTCCATGGGAATGGCTTCAGGCCAACGAGTGGAGCGGTCGATGACGGTAAACAGGTAACGATGTCCTTGTGATGTGGGTAGGGGGCCTACAACGTCGACGTGAATGTGTGCGAAACGACGCTGAGGTTGAGGAAAGGTGCCCACTCCTGAATCCGTGTATCGATGTACTTTGGAAGTTTGGCAAGAAGTACAGGCACGGACCCAATCCTTAGCATCCTTAGAAATGCCGTGCCAAATGAACTTTGCCTCAGCAGCTGTGCAGTAGAACGGCACGAGGGATGTGAAAGGCCGTGGATGAAATCAAACACCTGTCGGTGCATGGGAGCAGGAATCCAAGGTCGCGGTCTACAAGTACTGACGTCACAGAGGAGGGTGGTGTTGGAGTCTTCGAGGGGAAAATCCTCCCAACGGAGGGACGTGCAGGATGTCCTACAAGCTTGATACTCTGGATCCTGTCGTTGGCTTTCAGCCAGGGCGTTGTAATCCAATCCCAGTTGAACGGCAGCCAACGTGTTTCTTGACAGGGCATCGGCAACGGGATTCATTTTCCCAGGGACGTATTGGAGGGTGCAATTGTATTCAGCCACGGCGGAGAGATGTCGGCGTTGACGGGCGGACCAGGCGTCAGACTGTCGAGTGAAGGCGTGCACCAGAGGCATGTGGTCTGTGCGAATGACGAAGGGCGTACATTCTAAGAAATGGCAAAAGTGACGGACAGCCAAGTGCACCCCCAGCAATTCTTGATCGAAGGTAGAATAACCCGATTCTGCCTTGGACAGTTTTCTGCTGAAGAAGGCCAATGGGCGGGGCGAGCCTTTGACCACCTGCTCGAGTACTGCACCAATAGCAACGTCGCTGGCATCGGTGGAGAGAAGGAGAGGGGCGTGTGGGATAGGAAAAGTGAGAGCCGCAGCAGTTGATAGGGCCTTCTTTGCATTGCAGAAGGCTGCTTCTTGAAGGGGACCTCACTTCAGGTCCTTTGGCTTACCATTGAGGGAGGCGTAGAGGGGAGCAAGAGTGGCGGCAATGGCTGGCAGAAAACGGTGATAATAGTTGATCATGCCCAAGAATTCCTGCAGAGCTTTGACGGTCGAGGGCGCGGGGAAATTCTGAACGGCTGCTACCTTCTCAGGGAGGGGATGGACTCCTTCAGGAGTGATACGGTGCCCTAAAAACGACACTTCGTTGGCGCCAAAGGTACACTTGTCGTACCGGACTACAAGGCCGTTTTGTTGCAGGCGGTCGAGCACGATGCGCAGGTGACGGAGGTGTTCCTCTTTCGAGGAGGAGAACACAAGTATGTCGTCCACATAACATACACAGAAAGGGAGGTCCCCTAAGATGCCATCCATGAGACGTTGAAACGTTGCCCCAGCATTACGAAGGCCAAAACAGGAGTAATTGAAGGTGTATGTGCCAAACGGAGTGGTGATGGCGGTCTTGGGGATGTCTTCTGGGTTCATAGGCACCTGATAATACCCCTTCAGGAGGTCGAGCGTAGAGAAAACCTTCTCTTTGTGCAGGTAGGAGGTTACATCGGCAATGTTTGGGAGGGGGTAGTGATCCGGTTCTGTTTGCATGTTCAGGCGCCTGTAATCCCCGCACAGACGGAGGGAGCCGTCTTTCTTCAGAACGATGTGTAAGGGTGACGACCATGGGCTGGAGGCCTTTTGGCAAAGGCCCCTTTTCTCCATTTCGGCGAACGTCTGTTTGGCGGCTGCCAATCGTTTCGGTGCCAGACGTCTGAGTTTTGCGAAGACTAGGGGTCCGGTCGTCTTGATATGGTGATAAATACCGTGCTTGGCAGGAACCGTGGGCGTTTGGCGAAGTTCTGGGCGGAAAACTTCCGGGTACGACGTGAGGAGGTGGGCGTAGGCATCCGTGGGTGCGCTGATGTGGAGAGCGAGGTTAGAGGGGGCGGGTTGAAGAGGTGTCGACAAGTACGAGTCTGCGTTGACCAATCGTCGGTGGGCGACATCGACCAGAAGGTGGAAATGAGAGAGGAAATCCGCACCGAGGATTGGCATTGTGACGTAAGCAACGAGAAACTTCCAATTGAATTTACCGTTTCCGAACGATAATGTGAGGTTCTCGTAACCGTAGGTGGGTATCGCAGATCCGTTGGCAGCTACCAAGCAGACGTCGGCAGATGTAGACAGACTACGTTGTGCCTTGAAGAGTTTCCTTGGCAAAAGAGAACGACAAGCACCCGTGTCTACCAAAAATTGCACGCCCGTTCCTGCACCCTGTAAAAAGAAAAGATTAGAAACATGGGAGGCCACCGCCACAAGCGATGGCCTACTTACACGTTTTTTGGCCACTGACAATCTTTGGCACATTTCTTCGCGGTTGCCCCGTATCTGAAGTGGTAGTAGCAAAACTGCGGCGGATGGGAGGTAGTAAGTGGCTGTAGAAGTCGTTTGTTGGGGCACGAGCGATTGGTGGGTGGTGGGCGGCTTTGTCGCCACTTCGGCACGTCACGGGGTAGGTGTGTATGTCCTACGGCATTCATGTCAGCTTCGGTTGACGTTGAATAGGCATCCTCGTCGTCAGGGGTGGAGGCGTTGATGGAGGTCTTGAAGTGGCTGTCCATAAGGGCGTCGGCTTTGGTCATCAAGTCCTTTATGGGTAAACTATCGACATCGGGTATGGCAGCGCGTATAGGTTCAGGTAATCGGTGTATCCAAAGGGCACAGAGTAGGTTCACCTCACGAGGAGAGCCGTCTGCGGCAGGTTGAAGGCGAGCGATACTGGTCATTTCCCTGAGGGCAAGCGAAGCCCTTTGGTCCCCCAACGGTTGTTGCGAGAGCTGAAAAAGCTTTGCTATACGGGCGGCTGGCGACGGCGAGTACTGCTGCAGAATGTATGATTTGAGGGCGTCATACGCTATTGGGGTGTCTCCTTGTTCACAAAGCCAGTCGGATATTTCTGGGAAGGTGTCCTCGGGTATCGCCGCGAGAACATAATCCGCTTTGGTGGTTGAGCGAGTCACGCCCTTGATATGAAAGTGGACTTCAGCGCGTTGAAACCAAGCGAACGCTTCTCTGCTGGCGAACGGTGAAAGTTTCAATGGGGCGGCCGCAGCGCCAACTGCAGTATCGTCCGGGTCCGTCATAGTACCAACGATGGAGGGGCGAGGGAGGTGGGGGTGGAAGGCAGTGGGAGCGAGTCGACTTCCGGGGTCACCAATGTGACGGCGCCTAGTAAGGGTGTGAACTCAAAGGCAGATTGGAAACGACTGAGTTATATTATTGTGGAACACTCCCCTTATATACAAAACCTCCAGGCAACAGGACATAACAAGTTCACTAGACAGTCAATATTACAGAGGAAAAACCAGACATGAATTTTCATGTTCGTTTTAGTGCGAGGGAAGAGCGAGTATACAAGCATAATATATACAAAAGGAATTATGTACAATTGTATGAAACACGGTTGGTACAGTATGTGCGTGTGGAGAGGAAACATTTTGACTTCTAGAAAGGGATTCACCACTAATAAGTGAAAAATCCTGAAACCTGATCATTACGTTCTTATGATCTCCAGTTGTCAGGTAAAATTACTTGTCAAGCCCTTACTCATATGTACTAAAATTGATTCAATCAATCTATAAAAACATTTTAAAAGCGATTTCTTAAAATAGGTAATTTTCGTAAGAAATCATATAACACGATTTCTGTCATTCAAACATGAAAATCCGAAATCTAAAATTAACATATATTAATAAAAAATAAATAAGAAATAAATGCTAAGATTTTTATAAAGGTCCATTTTCTTTTTGTATAAAATCCTCATTACAATATTTTATAGATGAAAAAAAGGAACCCAAAATACGATTGTTTTCATGGGGCTCAATCGGCCTCCTCAATTGAGCCAATTAAAGAGGACGACAATTGGGAAAAAGAAAAATAACCTTTGTAATCAGAAAATAATGTTCTTCCTCTTATTTCAAGCTGGCGCTTTTGGAAAACCAATCCCAAACTTATGAAGTGTTACAGGGGTATAAGTTTCATTTAAGTTATTTCTATGCCTAATCGGATATTTCATGATAATTGTTTACTGAAATATTGAAAAATATTAACGAACCTTTCAATACATCCAAATAAAAAATATATAAAACACAGTTGATAAAACGGTGAAAGTGACGAGAACTTTGAAAAAGCAGTTAACAGCAAACGTTTCACCGAGGTATGATGTATTTTTATCTCATTATTAAGAATATATAAAATGTTAATGATGACAATAAAAGTTGCTTGGAATAAATCAATCGGGTAAAATTATCATGCTAAGAATTACTGATGGAACTAAGAATTTTTCGTGAAATTCCTCCTGACTGTCTATCAAAGTATTGAAATCTTGATCCAGTAAAAAGTTATCTCTCTCTCTCTCTCTCTCTCTCTCTCTCTCTCTCTCTCTCTCTCTCTCTCTCTCTCTCTCTCTCTCTCGTCTGCAGAACGAATTTTGTTCAAATCCCCACATTTGACATTGTTCTCAAAATACAGGACTCTGTGCAAAGACATTGTATATTCTATAAATCTTGTATCAAGAATCAATATTATGTTAGAAATTCTAAGATGACGGTGGGTAGAAAAGATCATCTAGGCAATCATTTAGCACAGGCTCAACAGAAAATAAGAAAAAATTATAAATAAATGTAATAATGATTAGATAGATATATGAGTCCCTAGTATGCAATAGACTGAAAAATTCTAATTCTGTATCATTCACCGCAAATTGTTTTAAAAGGTAATACATTCTATCAGGACGAATTTTCATATTTAAGAAATCCAGGAGGAATTCTGCAGAATTTCAAGAATCAACGATTGTATGATACATCTATATAATTTCTTCTTTACATTATTATCTTCTTTTACCCCCTTCCCTTCCCTTTTCTCTTCCTCTTACATTCTATTTTTCCCCTGTACTGACTGATATAACACTTGAATCTGGAACTGAGAATCAAAACGAGTGACTTTCTGAATCTCCCCGCTCTACAATGGAAAAAGGTGAGATCTTTTCCTGTGGTCGATTCTTTGAGGGATTGCAGATTTCCGGAATGCATAATTGAAAGGTGGTTTTCAGGAATTTATAAAAAGGATGAGGGCATTATGGGCTAGAGTCCCTATGCAGAGAGTACAAAAGGAGTGAAAAAAATACTGGATTCCTGGCATCCTCATATACGAGGTCAATTATAATGACTGGCGAGGGTGAAGCATCCGGCATTTGAGTTAATACCACAAAACACGGAACAAATGGAATTGAACTGTACCAACCGTGTTTCACACAATTGTACATAATTCCTTTTGTATATATTATGCTTGTATCTTCGCTCCTCCCTCGCACTAAAACGAACATGAAAATTCCTGTCTGGTTTTTCCTCTGTGATATTGTCTGTCTTGTGAACTTGTCATGTCCTGTTGCCTTGAGGTTTTGTATATAAGGAGAGTGTTCCACAACAATATAACTCAGTCGTTTCCAATCTGCCTTTGATTTCACAACTCCTCTCTCGGTCCGTCACATTGCATGTACCAACCATGTTTCACACAATTGTACTTAATTCCTTTTGTATATATTATGCTTGTATCTTCGCTTCTCCCTCGCACTAAAACGAACATGAAAATTCCTGTCTGGTTTTTCCTCTGTGATATTGTCTGTCTTGTGAACTTGTCATGTCCTGTTGCCTTGAGGTTTTGTATATAAGGAGAGTGTTCCACAACAATATAACTCAGTCGTTTCCAATCTGCCTTTGAGTTCCCAACTCCTCTCTCGGCCCGTCTCATTGGTGTTTGTCGCCGCTTCGGCACGTCACGGGGTAGGCGTGTATGTCCTACGGCATTCATGTCAGCTTCGGTTGACGTTGAATAGGCATCCTCGTCGTCAGGGGTGGAGGCGTTGATGGAGGTCTTGAAAAGGCTGTCCATAAGGGCGTCGGCTTTGGTCATCAAGTCCTTTATGGGTAAACTATCGACATCGGGTATGGCAGCGCGCGCAGGTTCAGGTAAACGGCGTATCCAAAGGGCACGGAGTAGGTTCACCTCACGAGGAGAGCCGTCTGCGGCAGGTTGAAGGCGAGCGATACTGGTCATTTCCCTGAGGGCAAGCGAAGCCCTTTGGTCCCCCAATAGCGTATGACGACCTCAAATCATAGCTTCTGCAGCAGTACTCGCCGTCGCCAGCCGCCCGTATAGCAAAGCTTTTTCAGCTCTCGCAACAACCGTTGGGGGACCAAAGGGCTTCGCTTGCCCTCAGGGAAATGACCAGTATCGCTCGCCTTCAACCTGCCGCAGACGGCTCTCCTCGTGAGGTGAACCTACTCCGTGCCCTTTGGATACGCCGTTTACCTGAACCTGCGCGCGCTGCCATACCCGATGTCGATAGTTTACCCATAAAGGACTTGATGACCAAAGCCGACGCCCTTATGGACAGCCACTTCAAGACCTCCATCAACACCTCCACCCCTGACGACGAGGATGCCTATTCAACGTCAACCGAAGCTGACATGAATGCCGTAGGACATACACGCCTACCCCGTGACGTGCCGAAGCGGCGACAAAGCCGCCCACCACCCACCAATCGCTAGCGCCCCAACGAACGACTTCTACAGCCACTTACTACCTCCCATTCACCGCAGTTTTGCTACTACCACTTCAGATTCGGGGCAACCGCGAAGAAATGTGCCAAAGATTGTCAGTGGCCAAAAAACGTGTAAGTAGGCCATCGCTTGTGGCGGTGGCCTCCCATGTTTCTAATCTTTTCTTTTTACAGGATGCAGGAACGGGCGTGCGATTTTGGTAGACACGGGTGATTGTCGTTCTCTTTTGCCAAGGAAACTCTTCAAGGCACAACGTAGTCTGTCTACATCTGCCGACGTCCGCTTGGTAGCTGCCAACGGATCTGCGATACCCACCTACGGTTACGAGAGCCTCACATTATCGTTCGGAAACGGTAAATTCAATTGGAAGTTTCTCGTTGCTGACGTCACAATGCCAATCCTCGGTGCGGATTTCCTCTCTCATTTCCACCTTCTGGTTGATGTCGCCCACCGACGATTGGTCAACGCAGACTCGTACTTGTCGACACCTCTTCAACCAGCCCCCTCTAACCTCGCTCTCCACATCAGCGCACCCACGGATGCCTACGCCCACCTCCTCACGTCGTACCCGGAAGTTTTACGTCCAAAACATCGCCAAACGCCCACGGTTCCTGCCATGCACGGTATTTATCACCATATCAAGACGACCGGACCCCCAGTCTTCGCAAAATTCAGACGTCTGGCACCGGAACGATTGGCTGCCGCCAAACAGACGTTCGCCGAAATGGAGAAAATGGGCCTTTGCCAAAAGGCCTCCAGCCCATGGTCGTCACCCTTACACATCGTTCTGAAGAAAGACGGCTCCCTCCGTCCGTGCGGGGATTACAGGCGCCTGAACATACAAACAGAACCAGATCACTACCCCCCCCCCCAAACATTGCCGATGTAACCTCCTACCTGCATAAAGCAAAGGTTTTCTCTACGCTCGACCTCCTGAAGGGGTATTATCAGGTGCCTATGAACCCCGAAGACATCCCCAAGACCGCCATCACCACTCCGTTTGGCACATACACCTTCAATTACTCCTGTTTTGGCCTTCGTAATGCTGGGGCAACGTTTCAACGTCTCATGGATGGCATCTTAGGGGACCTCCCTTTCTGTGTATGTTATGTGGACGACATACTTGTGTTCTCCTCCTCAAAAGAGGAACACCTCCGTCACCTGCGCATCGTGCTCGACCGCCTGCAACAAAACGGCCTTGTAGTCCGGTACGACAAGTGTACCTTTGGCGCCAACGAAGTGTCGTTCTTACGGCACCGTATCACTCCTGAAGGAGTCCATCCCCTCCCTGAGAAGGTAGCAGCCGTTCAGAATTTTCCCACGCCCTCGACCGTCAAAGTTCTGCAGGAATTCTTGGGCATGATCAACTATTATCACCGCTTTCTGCCAGCCATTGCCGCCACTCTTGCTCCCCTCTACGCCTCCCTCAAGGGCAAGCCAAAGGACTTGAAGTGGGGTCCCCTTCAAGAAGCGGCCTTCTGCAATGCAAAGAAGGCCCTATCAACTGCTGCGGCTCTCACTTTTCCTATCCCACACGCCCCTCTCCTTCTCTCCACCGATGCCAGCGACGTCGCTATTGGTGCAGTACTCGAGCAGGTGGTCAAAGGCTCGCCCCGCCCATTGGCCTTCTTCAGCAGAAAACTGTCCAAGGCAGAATCGGGTTATTCTACCTTCGATCGAGAATTGCTGGCGTTGCACTTGGCTGTCCGTCACTTTTACCATTTCTTAGAAGGTACGCCCTTCGTCATTTGCACAGACCACATGCCTCTGGTGCACGCCTTCACTCGACAGTCTGACGCCTGGTCCGCCCGTCAACGCCGACATCTCTCCGCCGTGGCTGAATACAATTGCACCCTCCAATACGTCCCTGGGAAAATGAATCCAGTTGCCGATGCCCTGTCAAGAAACGCGTTGGCTGCCGTTCAACTGGGATTGGATTACAACGCCCTGGCTGAAGCCCAACGACAGGATCCAGAGTATCAAGCTTGTA
>NC_090728.1:145000122-145017622 GCF_036898095.1 Palaemon carinicauda
ATATTTAAATAAACAGTTACAATGTCACTTATTTTTTGAGATATTTATTATGCAACAGAATTATATTATTCAAAAAACCTTAATCACATCTGATCGCTTATGTAAATGATTAATGATTGTCCTTCATTAAAAATCAACTCGCGGAAGAGATTAATTGAAGTGAATTAAGAGCTTTTGACAAGCTTTACATAGACGCTTAATTTCTTTTTTGTTTAAATGATATATATGAAATATAACATCATTCTTTTTGCAAGTTTACAATTGTTGATTCTTTATTTCGTGGTTCGGTATTGTTTTCAAAGGTTTCTGTTAAACAGGTCGACTGAAGTTTCGTTACATATCGTATACAGTAGATAACTAATGTGTTTTAAGTTTGTTACTGGTCTCAATAATATTTTTACAAATGTTATTATTTCTTACGGAGAGATTATTCGTTATTTCTCTATTTCCTTATAATAATAATAATAATAATAATAATAATAATAATAATAATAATAATAATAATAATAGATAATAATAATAATAATAATAATAAATGTCCTGAAAAACTCTACAATGCAGACGGAGTTTATTCGAAGGTTTTATTGCCATGGTGTTCTAATCTATAACACACACAGTACATATTCTGAAACAGATAATATCGCTAGTTGAAGAGATTTTCCCCTTCAGAAGACTCCTTATTTGTGATAAATTTGGCCAAACAATCTGTATTTACGAATCTGTGAACAAAAGCTGTTGTACACGATCTCTCTCTCTCTCTCTCTCTCTCTCTCTCTCTCTCTCTCTCCGAGAATGTGTGCTGCCTTAACTGTATTCGATATTTCCTGGGAAAACCGATTACAGCAATCAGCAGTGTATGTTCTGACACAGCACATTAATAAGGCTAGAAACATGATATCAATATACCTACAAAATGCATAATTATATATTTCTCTCTCTCTCTCTCTCTCTCTCTCTCTCTCTCTCTCTCTCATGTACACAGGCGTTGAAAACTCTCCTGTGTCCATAGGATTATGGGTCCATCCATTAATTATCAATATTCAGGATGATTGGCAGAAGGGATGGCTGAGTTTAATGCGCTGTCAGCGCCAGGGGGACAAAATGATGGTGTGTATACAGTATTAATATTTGTAGTAACGTTAAATTGGAAAGGCTAAAAGGAGGTATCAGGCTTGTTGTAATATCTGATTATCTGATCATCATTTTGTAATACTATGTCAAATGAAAAAATGTTGGGAAACCTTACAATAGTTGCGCCATTATTATTGAAAACAACTTTATATTTATTGTGAAAATCAGTTTGGGACATTGTGCCATTTTATGCAGCGTTGAGGTAAGTGTTAGTCCTTTCATTGCTCTTTCCATAATTTTCTTATGCTGATAATCGCTTCTACAAGTAAAGTAATTTTGACTAAATTTGCACAAAACAAATGAAAAATAAATAAGTATATAAATAAAGACTTTTACGTGTACTCTCACGTCGATGGAAGAGAGGAAAACTAAGGATTATCAATTGGGAGCACTGTTTTAATTAATCCATCCAACGTAACAAAATACGACATCTCAAGTAACCCAGATCATTAGAATATCGAAACAGGCTGGATTCAGTTTAGAAAGTATAACAGTGGAGTGGAGGTTCAATTCACCCCCCCCCCCCCCATCCCTTTCTGATTTAATGAACCATAACATCATAAAATTCTTTTTACCAAGTTAAATATGGAATATATATAAAACAGATATATATGTAAATCAGAATTTCAAACCTGTTTTCCTTATTTTAATAAGTTGATAATCGTTTCAGTTTTTATATGACTTATATGTACTTAGTTATTACTGATCTTATTATGTTCTATACTTTTCTAAATTGTTCTCCCTTAAAGTTTATTTGTTGCTTCTCTATTTCCTTTCCCCACTAGGCAGTTCCTCCTAATGAAGCATTTGGTCTTGTAGCATTCTGCCTTTCCTAATAGGATTATAGCTTGGCTAATAATAATAATAATAATAATAATAATAATAATAATAATAATAATAATAATAATAATAATAATGATAATAATAATAATAATAATAATAATAATAATAAATAAATAAATAAAAAAAATGAATAAATAAATAATGTGATAATGGTGGAACATAAGAAAATCCGGAATACATCAAGATTTTCTCCCATTCATTATCAAATTTTCAATTACAATATTCCTGAATCACTCCTAATTAGAGGATGTCCCTTGAAAGACTTTTTCCTAAAGACTCCATTCTATTACAGCAAAGGCTTAAAGCTCGCTAATGAATGGCATAGGCAAGGAACAGTGACATTGCTCTATTACGAAGGACAATGTCCTAGAGACTGACCATAATATCATATGATCAGCGACAAAGCCTCCACCCCACCCAAGCTATGACCGGAGAGGGTAAGGCAATAGCTGCTGATGACTCAGAAGATAGACCTATAAGCTCCCCAAAATGCCCCAGCCTTAGCTCACAAGAATGGTAAGGTTGCAGTGACCAAAGGAACTAACGAGTTTGATTGGGACTCAAACCCCCGACTGGCATAGACCAGGCAGAGACGTTACCAATCAGGCCACAACAACCACTTTATTACCCATTAGATAACCCCTCAGCCTGCTTCTATATGAAAAAGTGTTCCTTTTTCATATCATCCAGAACTCAATAAAAAAAAAATGGTATGAAGAAAAATAACAAAATTTAATAACAAAAATGGTAGCGATTAATTAATAAAATGGTTGTTACTATGATTAACGACGCATAGAAGTAATCGAATTTTTGAATATAAGTAATTGAATTTCGAAAAAAAAAAAATCATCTTTGACTGAGAAATGTAAAAGCAGGGGTATTATTAAATCTAGGTAATTATTATTATTATTATTATTATTATTATTATTATTATTATTATTATTATTATTATTATTATTATTATTATTATTATTATTATTATTATTATTATGAAAATTGACTTAAAACTTTTTCACAACGAATGTATAATCATACTATTCATATATATTAGCTAAATGAAGACGGAATTTCTGTATTAAATTTTGTATTTCATGGCCTAGAAAAATTTTCATAACCGAAAGCGCTGCTTCAAATATGCGAGTAAAGAATCGTTGAAATATCTTACAAGTTTTGAACAAATGGCCTTTCATCCAGGACCAGGGTCAAAGAATGACATCATCAAACTATCTTAACCTTTCTTAATTATCCAAAAAAAAAAAAAAAAACGATATCATCAAATATTTTACCCCGCCAAATGAGTTATGTGATGATATCGAATTGCGTTTTTTCTTTATTTTAAACCATACTTATTAAAAGGTCATGTCGTTTTCCAAGGTCAATACTTTTATTCAATTAACAAAATATAAAACTTATCGATAATGACAGGACATTATAGTATAAATATATTTCTCCTTTTTTCGACTTTTGCTAACAGCTTCTTCGGCCAATAACTAATGGCTATCGCCAGGGCATCTTACAAAAAAACCATAATCACTATATAATGGTAGAACATCCATAAAAAAATTAGAAGCCAAAAAGATGCCAAGTGCATATAGAAGTACATATGTATATATATATATATATATATATATATATATAATATAATATAATATAATATACAGTGATACCTCTGGATACGAAAGTTTCTGCTTACGAAAAATTCAGGATGCGAAAAGTGATTCGAAGATTTTTATGCCCCAGGATACGGATAAAATTTCAGGATACGAAAACCTTACGAGATCCCAACTCTTCGCCGAGAGTAATTTTAAAAAGCGCGCGCCGCCAGACTTTGAACTTGGGTAGACTCACTTACAGCCTCCCGCTCACCCATTGGTTATCTCCCTACTCAGACGCTAGCTGACGCCATAAGATCCTGCTTTCCTATTGGTCGGCAACTATCCCAGCTTGCCTACGCACGGGCGTTCTTCTCTCTCTCTCTCTTTTCGTTCCGACCGCGGTATCGTTAACAGACATTGTGTTGTGTGCTTTCGCTTGTTTGACTTAGTGTTAATATACAGTACATTCGTACGCCACGTGTTATCGTTAATAAACATTCGTTACTGTGCACTGTACTTTATTAGTGTTTACTATACATAGACTGTATATAACGTTACATAGTGTATTATATTACGTATTACTGTAGCCATGGGTCCCAAGAATGTTGCCGAAGGAAAGAAGAAGAAGACGATGCTCTCGATGGAGACGAAACTTGAAATCATTAAAAAGTACGAGTCTGGCATGCGTTTAAGTGCGATCGCCAAGGAGTATGGCCGGAATCCGTCTACGATAGGCACCATCCTGAAGCAGAAGGCGGCCATCAAAGCAGCAACACCTTCTAAGGGCGTCACTATTTTCTCCAACAAGAGAACGCACGTGCATGACGAGATGGAGAGGCTGCTTCTTGTGTGGATCAAGGACAAAGAGATCTCAGGAGACACCATCACTGAGACTACAATTTGCCAGAAGGCCTCCGCCATTTTCGGTGATCTCGTGCGTGCTCAGGCCGAAGAAGGAGCAGGAGAAGGAACATCCCAGCAGGAACCCCCAGAGTTTAAGGCTTCTCGTGGGTGGTTCGAGAAGTTCAAGAAAAGGACTGGCATTCATTCAGTGGTACGGCATGGGGAGGCAGCCAGCTCGGACACGAAGGCCGCCGAAGCCTTTGTTAAAACGTTCGAAGAGTTGACTCTGCAGGAAGGCTACAGTTCGCAGCAAGTTTTCAATTGCGACGAAACTGGGCTTTTCTGGAAGAAAATGCCTCGTCGGACATTCATCACGGCGGAGGAGAAGAGGCTACCCGGACATAAGCCTATGAAGGACAGGCTTACCCTTGCTTTTTGTGCAAACGCCAGTGGGGACTGCAAGATAAAGCCCCTGCTGGTGTACCATTCAGAAAATCCCCGAGCCTTCAAAGCCCACAAAGTCATTAAGGAGAACCTTCCCGTGATGTGGAAGGCGAATGCAAAAGCCTGGGTAACGAGGCAACTGTTCATTGATTGGGTGAATGTCTGCTTCGGTCCGACTGTCCGAAAATATTTGGAAGAAAAGCGCCTCCCTATGAAATGTCTGCTGGTGTTGGACAATGCTCCAGCTCACCCTCCTGGCCTCGAGGAATATCTTCTGGCCGAGTATTCCTTCATAAAGGTCCTGTATCTACCGCCTAACACCACCCCTCTCCTCCAGCCCATGGACCAGCAAGTTATTTCTAATTTTAAAAAATTGTACACGAAGCATCTCTTCAAGAGATGTTTCCAAGTCACAGAGAGTACAAACCTTACTCTGCGTGAATTTTGGAAAGATCACTTCAACATCGTGATATGCCTCAAACTCATCGATCTTGCTTGGCAGGAAGTTTCGAGGCGTACCCTAAACTCATCTTGGAGGAAGCTGTGGCCTGATGCTGTCTCTGCACGAGACTTCGAGGGGTTCGGGAAGCCTGGAGGAGAAGCCGAGATCGTTGACGATCCTGAACCAATTCAGCAGTCTGAGGTGGCTGACATCGTACATCTTGGTACGTCCATGGGGCTGGAAGTTAGCGCGGAAGATATCGATGAACTTATCGAGGAACACCACGAGGAGTTGACGACGGACGACTTGAAGGAGTTGGAGACGATGCAAGTGAGTGATGTTCAAGAGCAGTTCTCTAGCGGTGATGAGGAGGATATTGCACCTTTGAAAACGGCAGACATCAAGGAAATTCTTGCATGTTTCCATAAAATGGCAGACTACGTCGAAAAGGAACATCCAGAAAAAGTTTATACCAACCGTGCGCTTCAACACTGCAATGACGTTTGCCTAACGCATTTTAGAAATGTGTTGAAAAGTAGGCAGAAACAAGCTTCAATGGATAGTTTCTTATTAAAGAGGCCAGCGGTATTAGTAGGCCAAGACGAAGGTGAAAGTAAAGAAAAGAAACAGAAAAAAGAAAGAGATGAAGAAGTAGAAGGTGAAAGTAAAGAAAAGAAACAGAAAAAAGAAAGTGATGAAGAAGTGCAGTAGAAGAGATTTAGAAAATAAGAAAAACGTAAAGTTATAAAAAAGCAAAAAAGAAAAATTCAATTTTAAGTTTTATGTCACCGTTAAGTGTTAAAGTAATTTTTTCTTTCATTTTATAGTTTTCCATACGTAATGTTAAGTGTTAATTATTTCTGCCATTTTTTTATTTCGTAAAGTTTAAGTGTTAATGTGTTAGGTGTGTAAATTACTGTAAGTAGTCTGTCACTTGTTACGTTTTCTGCCTTATGCCATCCTCCTCTGCCGCGACTTCGCTATCGGACATCGTCTCAATCAAAAGGTAAGTTTCAACTTTTTTGTTACACTAATTAACTGTAACCTTTTTTTCAGAGTGTACAGGTACAGTATCAATCATTAATTTAGGTGTACGTACAGGTACAGTAACAATACACCTTCACTGATCTAAATGCTTTACGTACATACAGTACCGTAACTTTTATACAGTACGTACCGTAGTAAAGAAAATGGACCGTTTTCTTTGGGCTTGGGGGGGATAACTTGGCTATAACTACATTATTGAATAATCTCATAGTGGTTTCTGGAATGGATTAGGCTGTTTTTAACGATTGTGTTAATTAATGAATGATAGAAATGGCTGCATTGCATGTTTATTACTACAGTTTAGCGTGTTTATGAAAGAAAAGGTGACTTTTTATAAGGCTTGGAACGGATTAGGCTATTTACATGTAAAACGCGACTCAGGATACGAAACCGCATCCTGAATGGATTATTTTCGTATTCTGAGGCATCACTGTATATATATATATATATATATATCATATAATATATAATATATATATATATTCTATATATATATATATATATATATAAATGATTTCCGTGCCCTACTATAACGATTTATCCATTCAGTTAACTGCCAAGAATATTGCAGTTTCCTTAATAGAATGATACTATTAATAATAATAATAATAATAATAATAATAATAATAATAATAATAATAATAATAATAATAATAATAATAATAATAAAGAAATCAATATTTTGGTTGTAGACCCTCTTTAAAGCCCCATAAACACTTTGATTCATGATGCGCTCAGTGTTGAATGGAAACGCTGAAAAAACAACTTTTTCAACATAAAACTGCACCACTAACATGTTGATGGGCCGGCCCGATTTCATGTGTCTGCTCACTGCTCAGTGTTGTGTCAGCTTTCAAAGTAAGAGGATGTCGGCGGGGATCAACTCCAGCGCCAAAGGCTAACTCACTGCCACCCATAGTTCCATTGAGTGGCCAAGGACCAACACTCTTATTTTTTTCTTTGATAATAATAATTTTATCATTTTTGATAATAATAATGATTTTGATTACAAAAATAGCAGTAGAGTCTCCTGGTAGAGTAGATCATCGGCATATTTCCTCTTTCAATGAAAGCTGAATTGCAACTATGCAACTAGCACGCAAAAACAAGTGACCAGTGTTGCATTACAGTTTGGCAGATAGGAATTTGGTTGAACACCACTACTGCACAACGAGACTGATACATGAATCATAGTGTGTACTAGGCTTCAGGCATATCTCATTGAATATGATTGCTTCCTCAGTAGCATTGATTTTGTATTCTATATTCTCAATAGATCTTATGATTTTCTTTTCAGCATTACTGCATTCCGCCAGTAACAGGGCAAAATTCATCCTTCATCATGGTTAAGGAAAATTCAAGGTAGGTAAAAAATCGGTTTAATGTAGTTTACAAAAGGGTACACAAAGTAAGCAAAGTACTGTTTACAGCGACGCGTTTTAAGAGATATCGCCTCCCATCCTCAGGCTGGAGTGGTTGAAATGGTGGTGGCAACGTCCTTTTACATGGTATTTCTGGCTTGTAGAAAGTGGCGGCAAATTTACATTGGCTGCCTCTGGCGATGGGGACGAAGCAGTTAGTGGCATTAGCTTCTCCACTACTACTAGGCTATGAGTCACCATACTGTTCCAGGGCTATTATTAGTGGATGCCCTCGCCATGATAATTTTTATTGTAAAAGGGCTGTTCAGGTGTTGATCGTGATTGTCTTGATTTTGGTTTTCACGTTCGGTAGGGTCCATGTTCGGTCTTTGGATGTTAGTCCTTCGGCAGGAGGGAAGAAAGAACATATCTTGCATTGTATTGAGAAGAAATTTCTCCCATTGTATGAGGATGGCTTCGAGTATTCTCAGCCTTCTGGTGCTTCCAATTATTATTTTTGTTGTTAGCAATCTCATCCAGTCTGATGCAGTTAATATGAGATTGGAGGGCATGTGTTTTAATGGCACCTTGCTGGACATGGCAGGACAATTGATTGGACAGACGCATTGTAGTCATCTCTGTGTATTGTCGAGGGTATCCTGGAACTGGACAGTGGTAGGAGTAAACTATCTTGGTCCATCTAAGGAAGTCCTGTATCAGCGGGGCTGGGTTGTTTCTCATTATGAGGGATTTCTCCTTTGCTGTTTGATAGAAGATGGTCAGTTTAATTTTGGAGTGATCATCCACATTGCAGATGTGATTTTTGATGATGTCCCTTACAGGTTTCTTATCTTTCAGGTGATTCTTATGCATATAATCTTTGTAGTAAAGGTTGATGGTCATGGTTATATTATCAGTCCGTGGCTCGTCCTTGTACCAAGTGTCCTTGAATAGTTTGCTTTCTCTGTTAATTTTCATATTGGAATGGCCATTGTTCACGAGGACCTGGGAAATACGATAAAGTTGGGCGTGAGTTTCGGCCCTAGAGGAGCATTGGGAGAGGGCCCTGCAGACGCAGGCCTTGATGGTCGAGGCCTTATACCTGGCAGGGCATTCACTAGCTCCATTCAAGCATAAGCTAAGGTTGGTTGGGTAAGTGTATACAGTGGTGTCAAATTCGGTGGAGGTGGGTGAGACCAGTACATCTAGGAAGGGCACCCAGCCATTGTTGCTGTGTTCCATCCTAAACTTAATGGAACTACACTCTTCAAACGTCCTATGAAGGGTCTCGATGTCCTAGACAGAGGGAGCCAAAACATGTAGATGGTAAAGAGAGCACCAAGAGGAGAGTCCATCGCTAGACCGGAGGCAGTCAATATAAATTCGCCGCCACTTTCTATTAACCAGAATTACCATATAAAAGGACTTTGCAACCACCATTTCAAACACTTCAGCCTGTGGATGGGAGGCAATACCTCTCAAAATGCATTGCTGTAAAGTGTACTCTGCTTACTTTGTATACCATCTTATAACTACACCAAACCCGATTTTGACATACCTTGGATTTACCTTACCCATAATGAAGGATGAATTTTACCGTTAATTTCGGAATGTAGTAAAGCTCAAAAGAAAATCATAAGATCTATTGAGAAGAAAGAATAAAAAATCAGTGCTACTGAGGCAGCAATCTTATTCAATGAATAATAAAGATACTACTACTACTACTACTACTACTACTACTAATACTACTACTACTACTACTACTACTACTAATAATAATAATTATTATTATTATTATTATTATTATATTATCATATATATATTAATACGATAGCATGTGTGTTATTCATTTAGTGTGTCCCGCTTTAAAGAAAACGGAAGTAATTTCATGATATACTCGTGTGTCATGCTCTAAAGAAAACGGAAATAATTTCATGGTACACTCTTACAAATTCACATTAGACTTTGATTACTTAACCAAAGTACATTTTATATAGTTTTCCCAATTTTGTCTGTAGCACCTGACTCTTTTTTTTTAAATATTAGACAAAAAATTAAGTTCTATCAATTTCCATAACATAAATTATATAATTAATCTTGGGCCTTTGCGTTTAACGACTAATCCATTCTTATTGTAAAAGATTTCTCATGATTCTGATCACCCTTTGCTTCAAATCTTCCTAGACATTACTAAATTTTCCGTCCGCCTATCATATTCAATGACCATTAATAAAGCTCAAGGACAGACTTTCAATAAGGCTGGGATCTACCTACCACAACCTTACTTTACTCATGGACAACTTTATGAAGCCTTCTCAAGAGCAAGGTCTATGAACAGTGTAAGAGTGAAAATTTGTCCTCAGAATAATTTTACTCATGTCCAGAGAAGAGGAACTACCTTCACTAGAAATATTGTATATAAAGAAGTTTTGTAAATTGTTTCATGCATTGTTCATTTTTTAAAATAAATATACAAGTCAAATCTTATCACATTTTATTCAAACATGTATAGGTTAGGAACAAGATAATTACTTTTGAAAATATCATTTCGTGTAATTTACACGGGTTCCGCCAGTTATTATAAATTCTATTGTTGTTGGAGCATTTCATGAAAATAAAAGTCAAAAGGGGAAAAAAATCTATTTTTTCGAATATTCTCGGGGAAAATTATTATCTATTGGAACTTTATATGGCATAAATGGTCCATGTAACTGATAAGTCCATTACAATAACCAGCGTCTGTCTGTCTGTCTGTTTGTTTGTCTGTCTGTCTGCCTGTAGCCACTTTGCATCTACCTAGATTCTAAGTGAGAATATGTGAACATTTACAATGAATAATGTAATATTAACTTTGCAGATTTCCCAAATTAATTACATATAAAATAAACACAGCTAAAGTTAATAATAATGAAATATTTTCATACGATTGACCTACAAAAAAAGTCCCACGTACCAATTGCTTACCGGGATTATAAATTAAAAAGAAAATCCTTTTCAGTAATAATTCTATTTTTCAGTGTTTACGGAAGAGTTTTATATAATAGTCTTTAAATATTCGAATCGTAAGCTTCACAAAACAATGCCATGCCTTCTAGACCAGAGCTAAATTGCGGAAATATTGCTTTTAAATAGTGACCTTTGGACCATAGATAATTTCCAGGGTAAGCAGAATTCGTTATTTTATTAAATCGTATTTAATTAAAACCTTTAAAAAATTAAAGGGATCGTTGTGAATCAGAAAGTTCATAAGCCTCGATACAATTTTCCGGGAGTTTAATTATCTTTATCAGCTGGAGTTGCGTCGTAATGAACAAGAGGCAATTGGCGTGATGAACGGATTCCTTTAAAATAGAAGAAATTTGTTATACGGCGACGTAATTCAGGAAAACATGAATATTGTTGTGCTTTTTGTTTGCTACTTATTTATTTCTACTGTATAATGCTGTGCAACACACGTTTTGTCAATGTTTATATTATTCAGAATTTATGGAAATTGATAATGATGAAAATTTTAACATATGGGTCTATGAAGAATTGTTTACGATATGTGTAATTACACACGTTAGAGTGTATCTTTTCATTGTTAGAGGATGTCCTTTAATTTGTTTCCTTCTGTTTACATAAACATCGCCACAATGCCCAAAGTCAGGTTTTTGTGAGATATTGTAGGTAAGGAATGATTAGCAAGTATAAGAGCATCTTCACTGTGAGTAAAGCACAATATGAGGTTTCGTTCTTTCATAAAACTGTAAGAAGACTTATGAAAGACGGCATGAAGAAATAGAACAGGTCTCCCTTAAACTCTCCATATTCCTTGTCACCACTTTCCCAGAGGCTTCCCTAATACAATGTTCCAACTTAATGACAGATATGTAACCTTATACATCACTAGTAATAACGTCATGTAATTAGATATGATATTTTCTCGAGGAGTTTGAAACAGTAAATGATATGCTTCAGATCCTTTCGGCTATTTGGTTAAGAGATATATGTACTTCCAGATGTTCCTGCCATAAAAAATAAGGAAATTTCGAGCCTCTACTTTAACTAACCTGACCTAACCTAAGTTAATGGTAGTTTTATCGGTTTTGTTTTTCCTTCTCACCACAAGTAATGCAATAGAATATAATGTTCATATATCTTATTATACTATACACAACATTAAATTATATACAATAATATTGTTATTATCTTTTGGAATAAGGATTATATTTTTTTTTCTTTTTTTATTACGAATCTTATCTTAATCAACATTCGAATCATATATTCTATCTTTTAGCAGACTTTATTTTTTTGGGGGGTGGGGGGGGATGGGGGGGGGGGGGGGGTGGGGGTGGGGGGGATTAAAAGGTATATTCTTTGGTATTATATGGTATCAGCTAGGTACCTATTTAAGATTTATGGAGGGAACGGATATGTAGGCAAAGACTATTATCATATATTAGATGGTTTAAAAGTAAAACAAAATATAAAATAGAACCATTTGTCAAAATATCTCAGGTATAAAACTGTAAAAACTTCAGCTTAAGATACAAAACTCTATTGCAGATAATCATGTAAAATCTCTAATACCAGAAGGTAAAAAAATAGCCCAGGAATTCTTGCTTGAATTGATAATAATGGTATCTTTCGCAATATTAAAGTACATTATAACCAAAATATAAACGTATTCTGAACTTTGCGAGTTTTATTTATACAAATATTCTATAAAAACTCAGATTTTAAATACTCTAAGTTAAATGGAATAGTCAGAGGTAACTTTAAAAAATGCCAGTGAGAACATTATTCATACATTATGAAGAAATTTCTGCGGCACTAATGAATAAAAAAATGACTTTACTGAAACCAAATTACAATAATTCATTGATATAAATACGATATCCTTGGTTTGAGTTTTATATTGAAAATATAAGGAAGATTTTGTACATACCTATATACACAGTTATGGAAATCCAACAATCTTGCATTGAAAATTATGATTGTAAGTGAAGTGAAAGACAAATTAAGTATTAGAATTTGATGTACATTGCTAACATTGATAAGTAGATTTCATTTATATATATATATATATATATATATATATATATATATATATATGCATATATATATATATATATATATATATATATATATATATATATATATATATATATATATATATATATAATGTAATACAAATTAATAAACCTGTAAATTTCAGTTTTCAAAACACAAATACCGAGACAGACAAGAAAAAAAGTGGTAAGTGAAAATGAGTAAATAGAAGCAATGAATCAAAATTCAATTAGTGCAAATTAGGCCAACCGTACTCTCAAAATCATTAAAAAAAAAATTGCAAAATATGAAGAGATTGTCGGGTCAAATCCTTTTATACCGCCGGGAGTTAAAAGAAACTATTTCCGGATTATAGATTTTATGATAAAAATAACAAATACTGTGATAGTCATTATTTTTTTTCATTATTATTTTTGTTGGGTACAATTGTTGAATCTGAGTATTAATAGATGGCACTTAATCCTGCCTTTTCGGAGACGAGGACCCATCCCTTCAAATATCTCTTTCATCCCGCATAACCATTCTGGAACTTCTAAATAATGCATTCTTTCCACGACTCCATTGTTGTTCATTCCTTACACAAGGCCACACCATTTCGAGACCTACTGATTGATTTATTCATCTTCTATAAAAAAAAAAAAATTATAGCCTTTACTTATCTACACATTTTCAACTATATAAAATTTGCGAACCCCAACCAAACAGAAATAAGCTTTTTTCAAAAGTCGTGAAACATCATTTAGCCGTATCAGAATCAAACTGTACAGCACGTGTTTCATACACGCCCATACACTGTAATGATATTACTGTTCAAACTTGCCATCACGAGTATTACATTATTTGAATTTTTGGCCATTGTTACCCTCAACTGTTCGTATATAAGCTCGTTATCTTGTTGAATAAACTTACATTCAACTCGTCTCTCTATTAGTTCCTAACACCCACCTCGCATAAAATGATACACAGATGATTATTAAGTATATAGCTAATGTATAACTACTCATAATATTCTCTCGTGAATGTTCTCTCCCAGTCGCTCTTCACAAAGGAAGCAAATCGAGACTTGCTCAAACTTAGTTTTAACTTGGCCTTTGACCTGTTAATCATAGAGCTAACTTATGCGTTAGAGGCTATGTAACTTATTACCTACGATATTACCCTGGCATAATAAATAACTTAGGAATCTCAACAATAGAATACCGGACACATTTGACTTCCAGATTTGTGGCTTCAGACCTTTGATACTTTTAGGCTTTGGAATAGCGGTAATTTGTCTAGAATTTATCCATTATACTGTAACATGAAATGAGTTGATAATAACCTTAATAAAAATCTGATTTGGATTAATAAGGAATAAATGATCTCGCGATCAGTTTCTGCGTTACAATTTATGAGAAAGAGTAACTTGCTGTACAGTAGATTCTGCATAATTGCCAAAATTACCGGTACTCCGTTTTACATTTTCTTCATTTTTTTAGCAGCACTAGACATTCTCTCTCTCTCTCTCTCTCTCTCTCTCTCTCTCTCTCTCTCTCTCTCTCTCTCTCTCTCTCTCTCTCTCTCTCTCTCTCTCTCTCGTCAGTTGATTTTTCTTTTCGTTACTAACTGTAACCTCCTTTGTGTACTTTCTGAATGTTTATTTTATTATGAATATTTTACTCGTATGTTCTAACCTCTTTTTCCCGTGTTAATGTATTTCTTATAAACATTCTACAACGTGACTAAAAACAAAATCATCCTTGGATGTGTAATTCCCAGACTCCAATTATAGATTCCCTGTGGTTCTTGCTAATCAGCTTGGGTCCAAGTTATTTAAATTTGCATTCCCCCCAAAAAATATTTTGCAACTTTGAATTATTATTATTAATATTATTATTATTATTATTATTATTATTATTATTATTATTATTATTATTATTATTATTATTCTTCCTCATCACCATGATCATTATCATCATCATTATTATTATTATTATTATTATTATTATTATTATTATTATTATTATTATCATTATTATTATTATTATGATTATTATATTATTATTATTATTATTTTTATTATTATTAGCTAAGCTCCAACCCTACTTGGAAAAGCAGGATGCTATAAGCCTAAGGGATCCAATAGGGAAAATAGCCCAGTTAGGAAAGGAAACAAATAAACTACACAGGAAGCAAAGAATACAGAATATAAAACATCTTAAGAAAGGTAATAACGATACAATAAATCTGTCATATATAAACTGTGAAGAGAGACTTATGTCAGCCAGCTCAATATAAAACACTTACTGCCAGTTTGATCTTCTTAAGTAATCACTTTCTTTGGTATATTCAAAGTTACAGCTCATTAAAAGGAAAAATAAAGCATTGATAGTCAAATGCCTAAAACTCTATACTATATCTATATGTTTAGGATAAACTTGTTTAGATTATTTTTCTGGAGTTAAATTAGCATAATTCTATAGTAAATATCATTTAACAATTGCAAAGGAAATACAATCAATTTAAGGTCTCAATATAACCCAAATAAAACATTCCATGCAAATAATGGTAAATTCAAAGAAATGATTGAGATTAAAACAGTTTGTACACAATAGTAAAATATAATATTTTTCCTTGAAAAAATACTGATGAGAGATATGAAATGGAAAAAAGTTCTATATTCACATTGAAATACGAATTAGCTAGTGAGTTCCTCGTTATTCTTTACTCTTTGTAACTTTTTAACCTTTCTACAACGTGAGAAAAAATAAATCATCCTTGAATGTAGAATTCTCAGTCTCTAATTCTACAATCCGTATGGGTCTTGCTAATCATCTTGGTTCAAAGCTATTTAAATTCGCATTCCAAAAATAAATATTTTGCTACTTTAAATGATAATATAAACAATAATAATAATAATCTTTTTCTTTTTCTTTTTCTTTTTCTTTTTTCTTTTTCTTTTTCTTTTTCTTTTTCTTTTTCTTATTATTATTATTATTATTATCATCATTATTATTAGCTAAGCTCGAACCCTATTTGGAAGAGCAGGATACTATAAGCCTAAGGGCTCCAACAGGAAAAATAGCCCAGTGAGGAAAGAAAACAAATAAACTACACAGGAAGGAACGAATAAAGAATATAAAACATCTTAAGAAAACTAACAACGTTTTTATAAATCTGTCATAAATAAACTGCGAAGAGAGACTTATGTCAGCCAGTTCAACACAAAATACTTGCTGCTTTTGTTATATCTAGTTAACAACTCATTGAAAGGAACAATAAAGGATTGATAGCCAAATACACGAAACACTAATCTAAATCTAAATGTTCAGGATAAACCTGTTTAGATCATTTTCCTGGAGTTGAATTTGCACAATTCTATCGTAAATATCACTTGGTAATTTCAAAGGAAACACATTGAATTTGGGTTCTCAATAAAACCTAATTGAAATGATTGAGATTAAAATAGTTTGTACCGAATAGTAAAAGTTAAAATTTGTCCTTGAAAAAATACTGGTGTGAGACATGAATTGCAGTTCTATGATATCTTCACATTAAAACAAGAAGTGGCTAATGAGTTTCTCACAATTTTTTACTGTTATTTTTTTTTTCAACTGTCACAAGAAATCATAATAGGTCATTGCTGTAAACCAGTGGTTCACAACCTGGGGGAAATTTCCCCCTGGGGGGAAATTTGAAGCTACCAGGGGGGAAATAATTACACTACCTACTAACTAAAAAAAGGTATCAAGTGATAAAGCTAGCCCTGATATTGATAAACTGGTGCACAAGAAGTAGCCTCAACCTTCTCACTAATTCAATTTTGAAGTAGAAGAATAAACAAAAGTCCTTTTATTTTGCTACTAGCCACTCTCCATATACAGATAAACAAATAGTTACAGAGTAAAATGGATAGAGAGCGGTTAGTAACAACTAACCTCATAGCTCTATGGCTATGCGGTTAGTTGTTACTAACAACTCTCTATCCATTTTACTCTGTAACTATTTGTTTATCAGTATATTTGTATAATGAAAAAAATGAATTAATAAGTCGTCACAGTGTGTTTTAACTACTCTTTCCCTCATACACATGAAGGGGGAAATCTGGTGGGGTGCACTGGGTGCAGGGGGGAAATGACAGGAAAAAGGTTGGGAACCACTGCTGTAAACAGTACTATTCTTAAATATAAATTTCAGTCATGATAACAGTAACCCTGATTTTCCAGTTGAATTTATCATGTATTCTCTCAACTTTCAGATGGTCCTATTGGTGAGGAGAAATGATATATAACATACTGAAGCAACTGTCACTATTGGCTATGCAATATTAATGCTTATATATCGAGCTGATACACTTTATATTGTTTTCAATAATTCCCTTCAATAACAAATACATGCTATCACAGCATATCAATTACCCGTATACCGTAAGGACATCTGGATTTTCTAATCAAATTATGACAATTTATTCTTATCGAGATTAGAATTAATTGAAACCTTCAACGTAGAGAAATTGTATTCATTGAACCAAAGTCGTTTTAAGGGTAAATATTATCTGAAAATTAAGCATCCTCTCGACAAATTAATGGGATTTGTTGATATTGTTCCGTCGCACTGAATACGAAATATATCTTTTGGATTCCATTTATCTACGTTTGTTCAGCAAATAGCTCGTTAACTTTTTTTTTTTTTGGTCCTTTCATCAAATCAAATTCTTAATTACTGTTCTATTTCGTATTTCCCATTCATATATGATAGAA
>NC_090728.1:145022622-145030122 GCF_036898095.1 Palaemon carinicauda
TGAGGCTAGATCAGCTGTTGTGCAGCCACCACAGGGCTGATAGAAAAAGTATCGGGGCTCCTGTGGGTCACGTCCTGCAGGTAGTTGGCTGTGAAGGTCATCTGACGCTTCCAGACCCCAGTTTGAAGTACCTGCGTCACAGAGAAGTTTCTCTTGAAGGCCAGGGACGTAGCAATGCCCCTGACATCATATGCCCTATGGCGACGTGACAGAGGAGGGTCCGGATTCAAGGCGTGATGGATAAGCCTTCGAATCCAAGCCGAGATGGTGTTCTTGGTGACCCTCCTCTTCGTCCTGCCTGTGCTAACAATCAATGCTTGCACCTAAGGACGAACTGTAGCTGTACTCTTCAAGTAACACCTCAGACTCCTCACTGGACATAATAGCAGCTGGTCTGGGTCGCTTGTTACAGAACGGACACTCGCGACCCTGAAAGAGTCGAACCGTGGGTCTGGCACTCCAGGGTTCTGGGTCTTGGCAACAAACTCAGGGACAAACCTGAACGTTACCTCCCCCCATCCCCTTGAATGGGCGACGTCGTACGCGCGACCATGTAGTTCACTAACTCGTTGGGCAAAGCGAGCAGGAAAGCCGTCTTCCAAGACAGGTGGCGATCAGAGGCCTGGTCTAATGGTTCGAAGGGAGGTCTCTTAAGAGCCCTGAGGACCCGAACCACGTTCCAAGGAGGAGGTCTCACTTCCGACTGAGGGCAGGTAAGCTCATAGCTACGTATGAGTAGAGAGAGTTCCAGCGAGGAAGAAATGTCCACTCCTTTCAGCCTAAAAGCCAAGCTTAAGGCTGAGCGATAGCCTTTCACCGCTGAGACCGAAAGGCGCATTTCCTCCCGCAAATAAACGAGAAACTCCGCTATTGCTGGAATAGTGGCATCGAGTGGAGAGATACCCCTCCCACAACACCAACCACAGAAGACTCTCCACTTCGCCTGGTAGACTCCCTCAGAGGACTTTCGCAGGTGCCGAGACATTCTCTCTGCAACCTGTTGCGAAAAGCCTCTCTCCGTGAGGAGACGCTGGACAGTCTCCAGGCGTGAAGCCGAAGCGAGGCTACGGCTCTGTGGAAGATATTGCAATGTGTTTGTCTGAGTAGCTCGTGTCGTGGGGGAAGTTCTCTCGGAAGCTCCGTCAGGAGCTGCAGAAGGTACTGGAACCATTCCGCGTGATGCCATAGCGAAGCTATCAGAGTCATCGGCAAGTTGACCGATAGTCTGGTCCTGTTGAGCACCCTTCTCATCAGACAGAACGGTGGGAAGGCGTACACGTCGATGTTGTCCAACCGTTGTTGGAAAGCATCTTGCCAGAGTGCCTTGGGGTCCGGGACTGGGGAGCAGTACAAGGGCAGTTTGAAATTCAAAGTTGTCGCGAACAGATCCACGGTCGGGACTTTGTTGGCTATCTGAGGATCCAAAGACCACTCGGTACTCACTATCTGCGAAGCCCTGCTCAGACTGTCGGCGAGCACATTCCTTTTGCCAGGAATGAAGCGAGCTAATAGTGTTATCGAGTGGACTTCGGTCCACCTCAGAATCTCTACTTCAAGATGGGATAGCTGCTGCGAAAAAGTACCTACCTGCTTGTTGATATAAGCCATTACCGTGGTGTTGTCGCTCATCACCACCACGGAGTGACCCGCCAGGGTCCATTGGAACTGTTGAAGAGCCAGGAAAACGGCCTTCATTTCTAGCAGGTTGATGTGCAGGTACTTTTCTGATTCTGACCAAAGGCCTGAGGTCCTCTGGTTCAGAATGTGCGCTCCCCACCCTTCTTTTGACGCGTCCGAAAACAATGTCAATTCCGCGGGGAGGACGAGAAGATCCTCTCCCTTTCGCAGGTTCTGGTCGACCAGCCACCACCACAGGATCGCCTGTTTCGAAGGTCCTATCGGGACCAGGAAGTCCGGGGAATTGGATCCTTGACTCCACCGGCACTTGAGCCGCCACTGCAGGGATCTCATCCTGAGACGGCCGTTTGGAACCAGACGGGCCAGGGAGGACAGGTGACCTAAGAGACCTAACCACCATTGGGCAGGAAGCTCTTCTCGCCTGAGGAAGGGTTCCGCCACCCTCCGTAGCCTTGCTATCCTGTCGTCTGATGGAAAGGCTTTGTGGAGATTGGTGTCTAACAATATGCCTTGATAAACCAGTCGTTGGGACGGCTGCAGAGAGGACTTCTCGAGATTTACCACGATCCCCAGATCCTGGCAAAATCCCAGAAGCCTGTCTCGGTGTCGAAGAAGGGTCGACTCCGAGTCTGCTAGGATCAGCCAGTCGTCCAGATATCGGAGGAGACGGATGCCGTTCCTGTGCGCCCAAGACGAAATCAGGGTAAACACTCTGGTGAACACCTGAGGTGCTGTGGAGAGACCGAAGCACAGCACCTTGAACTGGTAGGTCTTGCTGTCTAGGCTGAATCTCAAGTACTTCCTGGAACATGGATGGATTGGGATCTGGAAGTACACGTCCTTCAGATCCAGTGTGCACATAAAGTCTTGTGGTCTCACCGCAAGTCTGACCGTGTCCGCTGTCTCCATGCTGAACGGAGTTTGGTTGACAAACTTGTTCAGAGCTGAGAGGTCGATGACGGGTCTCCAGCCTCCAGACGCTTTCTTTACAAGAAAGAGTCGACTGAAGAAGCCTGGGGAGCCGTCGACGACCTCCTGGGGAGCATCCTTCTTGAGCATGGTCTCGACTTCAGCCCGAAGGGCTAGCCCCTTTACTGATCCCATGGCATAGGAGCTCAACGACACTGGATTCGCTGTCAGGGGAGGTTGAGATGTCGTGAATGGGACGCGATACCCTTGGCCGATCACGGAGACCGTCCAAGCATCGGCCCCATGTTGCTGCCACCTGTGCACGCAACTTTGAAGGCATCCCCCCACAGGTGGACACGCGGGGGGACTGCCACTCCTAGCGTTTGCGGCTGCAGCCGCTCCCTCTTGGAGTCTTGCCTCCCCTGGAGGACTTACCGCCCCTCTTGTCCTTGGCAGGAAAGGGCTGGGGCTTAGACACCACTTTCTTAGCTGCCGGCGCCTGCTTTGGTGTCTTGCGAGGCTGCTGCTGATGTTGCTGCGGAGCTGGAGGCTTGTAGGGCCAAGATGCAAGGGCCAATTGGAGAAGGGAGTCCTGACTAGACTTCCTCCACCTCTCAGCTGTACGTTCCATGTCCTGGGGCTCAAACAAATTCCCCCCGAGGAGGGAGGCGTGTCTGAGCCTGTTGACATCAACGGCGGGGACCTTTGGATGGATCTTCTCGGTCACCGCATCACGACGCTTCAGCACCGTGTTGGCCCACAGGTTGGTAACCTGATGTGCCAGGAACTCGATGGAGTGAGTGACCGAGAGGAGGAAGGTCTCCAGGGCCTTTCTATTACTCTCCTTAGAGTAGGATGCCCAGAGAACCTAGCCATACATCCAGCCACGAAGTGGCCTGCATGGCGCACTTCGCGACCTTCTCATGGCTTAGGATCTCCGACGCCGAGAACGTCACTTGCCAGGCGGAGAGCTTCTCAAGAAAACTCCCCTAGTAAGCTCTTCTACCGAATGGTGGAGGGGATGAGCGACGCTAGACTCCCCCATGATCTCAAAATACCTCCTCTGCTGGAGACGAGGAGGTGGGAGCAGTTTGTTCCTGGCAGAGGAACGACTGGAGGAAGTGAGTACTACGAGCTGAGCGTTGGCCCTGGCTCTGGCACTCTTCAGCCCCTGGGATCAGGGCAGAACCGCACTCTTGCTGCTCTCCTCCCTGCGGACTGGCAGCTAAGTCTCCTGTCCCCGGAAGCTCTTCCTGGGGGAGACACGTGGACGTTGTCCCGGGGTCTAGCTGGTTCCTGACGAATACGTGCAGAAGACTTCGGCAACGTCTTGGAGTCCTTGGGTTCCCTCCCGGGCGGGATACAAGACTCCAGCAAAGTGGTCTGGTAGGCACCTTCCACGCGAGACGATTCTCTTCCACGAGGAGGTGACTCCCACCTTTGTGCCGAGGGGGAGACCGCCGCCTCACTGGACTCTCCCAAGGACGGAAAAGCCTCGTCTACGGGAGAAGGAGAAAACGACTGCGAAGCGGACGGGGCCTTCCTGACGGACATCTTAGGAACCAACTTCTCCCTGGGAAAAGTCACCACGAAGTCCACTCCTCTCCTTCTCTTCAGCGGGGGCAAGGCCGTCGCTGGCTTGTGTCCTAGATCGGCGAGTGCCGGCTTCATAGCCTTCAATAACACCCGCATTGAAGGACCAAACCAGGACTGCCGAGACACGGACAAAGAGTCCGAAATTCCCGCTGGAGGGAAGGGGATCGGGCGATCCTTCGGAGTGGACACCACTGGACCTTCCTGCAAAAAAGAGGGGGAAGAAAGTTGCCTTGACCTCTCCGAAGGTCCTTCCTTGCCCTGCAAAAGAGACCTGCGCTTAGGTGGAGGCGATCCCGACTGCGACCTGGCGACACGCGTCCCTGCTGCTGCCGCGAGCTGAGAAACCCGACGCGAATGGGGGTCGTGCTGACGCTCACGCGAGGGTGACACAAAAGAGTCGCACGCGAGGGGCTGTTGGAGCGCGGTCGCGCAATCGCGCGGAGACAAACAAGCGCGCGGGCGCGCGGGCGAATGGGTGCGTGGGCGAACGGGAGCGGGCGCGTATGCGAGTGAGCGCGTGGGCGAGCGGGCGAGCAGGCGCGTGGGCAAGCTGGCGAGTAAGCGCGTTGACGAGTGAACGCGCTGGCGCGTTGGCGAGTGAACACGCTGGCGCGTGGGCGAACGAGAGTGCTCAGGAGACCGCTGAGGGCCAGAGGACTGATAGTGTCCTGGAGACCTGTAACGCGTGGGCGAGCGATGGCGAGTCGTCGATTGATAGCGTGTTGGCGAACGCTGGCGCGCAGGCGAGCGATGGCGCGTTGGCGCGTGGTGGCGCGTTGGCGAGCGATGGCGCGTAGAACGCGCAGGCGAGCGACCGCGCGTGGGCGAGCTGATCGCAGGGGACCTATGTTTCTCCGGATCTGCTGGGCACTGACGCGTAGGAGAGCGCTTGCGCGCAGGCGATGGATCACGAGGAGGATCTGGAGATCGCTGGCACTCAAGGGAACGCTGACGCGCTGGTGATCGTTGACGCGCAGGAGATCGCTGGCAAGCAGGAGAACGTTGAAGCATCAGAGATCGCTGTCGCGCTGGAGAACGCTGGCGAGCAGGGAGACGGCGCGTAGAAGGCTGCGCAGGAACTGTCGACGTGACGTGCAAAGGCGAACGCTCGCGAGTGGGCTCAGGAAGAGGAGGCGCGTGGGCGCATGGGCGTGCAGGAACTCTACATGTATGCGCAGGAGACCGCGTGCGTTGCTGTGCAGGAGAAAGCTGACGAGCAGGATCGGGAGGGCGAGGAGAAGTTGAGTCCTTGCCCATGTCCTGAACCGGAGTTCTAGGGCGCGCGGGCGAGCGTGGGCGCATAGGGCGCATGTCAGGAACTGGAAGCGCAGGTGCGCATTGACGAGCAGGAGATCTTGTGCGCTCAGGAGACCGTTGGCGCACTGGGCGCGCAGCAGGAACAGGAGGATGTTCGTTGTCCTTAGGAGAGCGCTGGCGAGCAGTAGGGCGTTGATCATCAGAACAGCGCTGGCGAGCAGGAGCGGCGATCAGGAGAGCGCTGACGAGCAGGAGAGCACTGACGAGCAGGAGAGCGTTGGTGTGCAACTACGCGTGAACGCGCAGAAGGGCGCGCAGGGGAACCCTGACGCGCAAGGGAAGCGCCCACACCGTGGGCGACATCCCTTTGCCCCGAAGGGACTGGTGCCCGTCGGATGATGAGATCAGACTGCTGGCCGTCTGCACAGGAAGTAGAAGGTCTGGAAGGCGTGGGAGAACGTGAACAATCCCCGGAGAGGTCTAAGGACGCGGCTGCTACAGACTGCTTCTGGTGAAGAGAGTCCCCATCGGAGGAAAGAGGAGGAGAAGACTCGAAAAGGCGCCTCTTGACATCCTTATAGGGAGACGGGATGCTCTTGCGGCGAAGCGGACGATGAGCCTTACGGCGAAGGGGGCCACGAGGGAGGTCGTCATGATCATCAGTCCTCCGAAGAGGATTCTCAGTCAGAGTGCTCCCCCGAGGGGGAGACTTAGGCGCAGGAGAGCCCGTAGGACCCCCTTCCCCCTCCGAAGGATGTACAGAAGGGGGAGGGAAGCCTTCAGCAACGTCATCACCGCAGAGGTTTGACCAGACTCGTTGGAAGCCTCTGCCACCACGACGTTGACGATAGACAGAGGATCTACCTCTGCTATCACCGGCGACTGCTTGACAGCGGCCCCTAACTGAATAAGGTCAAACAGGGCTTCCTTGGAGGGCAGGCCCTTAAGCCCCAAGGAACCCCAAAGCTGAAAAAGATCATCATTATACAAAGAGTTAACATCATCAAAATCCTCCCCCGGAGGAGGAGGGGGAACCGCCCCGCTATGGGAGGCGACGCCCTCTCCCGCACCCCGAGGTCGGGAAACAGAACTAGGGCCTGCGCTCCCACTCGGCGGCCTCTCACTAGGAGCCGGGCGAGGGGGAGCTTCGGAGGAGGTTTGGGCGGCGGAAGAAGAGTCCCGAGAGCCTTACTCCTTCAAGGCAACCCTCGAAGGAGAACGGTCTCTCTTGGACTTCTTCTTACGTCGGCGGGCAAACCTCTCCCACTGGGAGGCAGACCACTCCCTACACTCACTACATGTATTTTCACTATCAACCCGTCGGCCTCGACACTGCGGGCAAAAGGTGTGAGGATCGGTATTCACCGCAGACATGAAGGTACCGCAAGGGCGGCCGGCAATCCCAGAGCACTTGAGCATGATGAACACCAAAGGGCGAGGCCAACTTCAAACACACAAAGCTGAGGAAAAGCAAAGAAAAGATTAAAGCTGTCAAAAACGAGGATGACATACCTACACGTCTGCACATCGTCCGAGCCAAAAGTGAAGTGAAGCAAATCACCGGTGTGTGGGGGGGGGAGGGGTAGAAAGCTACCCCTTCCCCTACCCCCGCTAACTAGTGCCGGGGTAGATAACCCTCGTTAAAATCTATTGGCTCGTCAATTTCAGCTACGCCGAAAGGTAAACCCAATGTAAATAGCGTGGTTTATATTTCGGTTAAGGAACAAATATATATATATATATATATATATATATATATATATATATATATATATATATATATATATATATATATATATATTTGTATATATATATATATATATATATATATATATATATACAGACACACACACACATATATATATATATATATATATATATATATATATATATATATATATATATATATATATATATATATATGTGTGTGTGTGTGTGTGTGTGTGTGTCTGTATATGTATATATATATATATATATATATATATATATATATATATATATATATATATATATATATATATATATACATACATATACAGACACACACACACATATATATATATATATATATATAAATATATATATATATATATATATATA
>NC_090728.1:145035122-145045122 GCF_036898095.1 Palaemon carinicauda
ATTTATGAATACCCATCTCCGATCTTCTTCCCCGCGATTATCCCTACATCAAGGGGTCGGGTGCCTGATGCTTACAGGTGACGCCATAGCCGCATCCATACTTCTAAAAGCATCAGGCGTGATTTATAATTTGGTAGAAGATTTTCACGATTGCAAACCCTGGCAGACGTTAACCACAGTTATTAGCGGTTGGCCTAGCCTTTGACTTAATAGTCCCACTGCAAGGCAGTAGTTTCCACAGTGATTGCTATAATGAAAGACTGCAAGGCAGCATCTGTTCTTTAAGTCACCTTTTACGATACGCAGGGAGGACGTACCGGTGGTAGTATTCTTACACCGCTCCCAAAAGACACGGGTTCCATCTAACACGCTTAAGGGCATTACACGTTTACCTGTTAGGAATATCATTTAGTAAACAAGACAATTATTTATGACTAATATATAAAAACAGATTTTTGCCAATTTATTACAAGTAGTAAAAATGACTGTTTACAAATTAAAAAGAATTTCTCTAGTCAAATTTTTGTTTGAATTTTATTATTTTAAGGATTAAATATATCATCAACCTTTATTATTCTCTGAATTTTTCCCTTGAATGATTGAAACCTTTATTTTCTTGAGACTCTGTCGATTTAGCGAATTATTTGAAATGATTACATGCAACAAATCTTATTAAATCTTTGAAAGCCATCGCCCATTATTTTTAATTGTTGTGAAAACCATTCTGAAATTTCCCAAACTTCTGTATAAAAAAATATGAATCTGACTGCAATCAATATATTTCCCGGTAGATCCGAATGATATATATATATATATATATATATATATATATATATATATATATATATATATATATATATATATATATATATACATATATATATATATATATATATATATTTATATATATTTATATATGAATATATTTATATATAGCACACACATAATATATATATATATATATATATATATATATATATATACATATATATATATATATATATATATATATATATATATATATATATATATATATATATATTTACTCGACAAATGAATATAACTTCAAGTCCGTCAAACAAATCATATCCAATGGATATGAAGGTAAGTGTATATCGCTATTACAGAAGTTATCTTTATAATAATATGAAACCATTGAGAGAGAGAGAGAGAGAGAGAGAGAGAGAGAGAGAGAGAGAGAGAGAGAGAGAGAGAGAGAGTTTGGTGCTGAACTCGAATATCAAAAGCAGTCGCTCTTTTGTAATTATAGATCAAACTATATATGTTTTACCGCATGTATTGTTTTATTTGTGTGCTTTCAAAAGTCAAGACAAAACGTAGTTTTATGTCACGCACAAACACAAAAACAAAAACTTCTTCTCTAAAGCAATGATATACTGAAGACTGATAATGAGGTAACAATAATTTTCATTAAGTAATATCAGAGTTCATAAAAGAAAAAAAAAAATCCCCTTTACAGGATGGGAGTCTTAAATTCTACTTTAATGTGCTCGACACTTCAAAGGCTCAAAGGCCGCTCATGAATGGCAGGGGCAAAGGACACTGACATTGCCCTATCGAGCAGGAAAATACCATAGAGGCTGACCATATACACATATGATCAGCGCCTAAGCCCCTTTTCCACCCAAGCTAGGACCAAGGAGGGCCAGGCAATGGCTGCTGATTACTCAGCAGATAGACACATATGCTCCCCCAAACCCATCTTCCATAGATCACAAGGATGGTGAGGTTGCAGCAACCAAAGAAACTACCGAGTTTGAGCGGGACTCGAACCCCAATCTGGCATTCACCAGTCGGAGACGTTACCACAACCATTGACATTACGTAAACCAATTGTCAGGTGTTTTTCAAAAGCCTAAAAAACTCTGTACTCTTCTAAAACTATATTGTCAATGAGTTAGAACTGACTCTTTGTGAAGAATTTCCAAAATCTTCTTTCTGTATACAAACTTGTATCTACCTGGAACTTTATTTGATCAAATATATATGAAAAAATCATAGTAGGGTGGTTACTCAGCACTTTGGTGGATGAATTATAGCATGGTAATTTTTTTTTTATTAAGAGAAGCTATTGTAGTGTTGTATACATATCTTTTCGACCATACATTTCCACTGGCAAATACAAATAATTAATGTAAGTAATGTTTGTATTTATATATATATATAAATATATATTTATATATATATATATATATATATATATATATATATATATATATATATATATATATATATATATATATATATATATATATATATATTTATATATATATATATATATATATATATATATATATATATATATATATATATACATAATTATATTATGTATGTATATATTTATATAACATTAATGTCAACATGTTCAACAAAATACACCTGTTGCAAGTTTGAACATCCAGAGTTACACGATTAGGAGAAATATGGGAAGCAATGGCAATAAACATAATTTAAAAAATAATAAATGATGATAGGATTTGTACATTCATTCCTCCACCAGTAAAACACAGAAGCGAAAGAATTTTTTATATTTTCAAAATATATTCTACTCATCAGCCTCGGTAACACTAAGGTTTATTCCTATGTTGATATGTAACAAATAAGGCATTCGTTTGTTTTAAAACAAACAAATTCCTTTGTATATCTATTTAGGTAGTATAATAACATATGATGCAAGATGTAATAAACAAATAGCTACAAAAATCCAAGATTCAACCGTGGTGAACAGCACTGGAGGGACCATGATACAAGAGGTGAAACCAAACTTGACACTTTCAACTAAGTTAAAACCCTCCCACCTCATGAAACTACTTTCAGTTCACCCATCAGAAACCCTAGGATGTATCCAGATTGCTTCCAAGAGTACTGATTGTGGTTACTTATGCGAATGGTCAATAGCATAAAAGAAATAAACCTGCTCGCTGGATTTGGCAAAAACCATCTCGAAAGTCGACCATTGACTATTTTAACCATATCAATCAGCCTTTCGCTGAATATTCTGCCATCAGGGAGTTGTTAAAGAGATCAGAAGATTTTACATTGGGTGCTGGTCAGAAGTATGTGGTCGGCACTTATAAAGAATACAAGAACCATGTGGTAACTCCAGGGCCTTTCAACAGTGTGATATATAAGGGCATGGTGACTGGTCATAAATGCATTGGGTCAGACTACTTTGAAATCTTCCTTGAGGCCGGACTCGTAACCAATGGCTGCCTTAAGACTGTGCTAAAAGGGAAAGCATATGCAAAAGCTCTGTTCTGCCTCACGATGGTAAGTGAAGCAATGGAGCAATTGTTGCTAGAGTGCTCCAGTGAAGAGGAGAACATAAACATCACTAAACTGGTGACATTGAGGCATTTATGTGCCTGAATTATATCTATTCCCGACAGAAATCTATTGGCATTATACGTGGAATCATGTTAAGGAAGATGGTTGGAAAAGATGAGCAATTGACCATCTCCCAATTGCCAACCTTGCCAAGACAACCTTATCCCGCACTTTGGTCGTGTGAACCATCACCTTGTTATCTAGAAATGAGCAAATATTCCAATATTCGGTTTCCAAAGCCATACCGGATCCTGGACAAGGTTGAGAAAGAAATGACGAGGGCGTTTTGAAGCCAGTGTGGTTAAGTGGGCCAGTACTTCCCCCTACCCTGGTAGACTTAATTAAAAAGACTACAGTTGAGATGGAACAGTGAGATAACAACATTGAGGAATCACAGTATAGCTAGGATAGTGATTATGAATATCTCAGGGATTATGAAGACTAGATCAAAATAGGAACATAGAGTCTTTATGCAGTCATCGTGTTACTCGGTTCTCTATGTAATATATTTGCACATCAATTAGCTGTCGGAATGAGTGAGAGAGAAATTACCAAGGGAATGATACACGGACTATATGCCAGGACGCTTTGGAATATGTAAAGCCTTTTTACCATTACAAAAAAAAAAAAAAAAGGCAGAGAAACAAGAAATGTCAAATTGCAATTTCATAACAGACTACAAAAATGAGTTTTTAAATTTTTTCATTTATTTTTACAGAGACGATTAATGATGTACAAAGGGTAGACGATTCATGATAGTTTAAAAATGGTCCTCGTAAGTGTAGTTTCTCCCCTGCAAATTTGAAACCAATAGGGTTAACCATAGAGGTATACCATAGAGGTATAGGGTAGATAACAATAAAGATATTTTTACTTTTTTATCCCTGGCCCTTTAACTCGATCTTTTGACCCATGACATCATCTATGCCCTCGTTGAATAATCAATTAGTTATTTGTGATTGTGCAGATTATAACATTTCAGATTTATACCTGTGGTCAATTTCTTTTTATGTGAAAAGGTCCTTTATATTACTCCTACTCCTAGCTTTGGAGGTAAAACAAAAGGAAAAAGAAAAAAAAAGCTAAATGGTCCACATGGGACTTTTTTTGGAATGAGAACAAATGAAGTTCCGCTCCTAAAGACTTCAGTGATTGTAAAACTATAGATTAAGAAATATGTATTATGGTGGTGCATGGGACCCATATCTTCCTCCTCAACTAAAAGTAATACTAATAAAAGAAGGATTGATAGAGGAATAACAGTATATAGATAAAAATGTGTTTTAGAATTAAAAAGAAAAAGCTGTACCTGATCAAAATATGTCTCGAAAACCTTAGGTTAGAATCAATAAAGATGACTTTGACAATTATTAAAAGTGTTTATTATGTGAGCGATGTTAATATGAGAATTTGTAGACTAATCATGTGTAGAATTAGTCTGAAAGAAGGTTATTCTTTGTGTCCAAGGTTGTTTAATGTCTTAATGTATGTAATGATGTAATAACTGCAGAGATAAGGATTTAGAAGCATAAGCTAAAAATAGGCGAAGTGGATTATATAATTTCCAGCATTTTTGATAATTTGCAGATTATCATTATTAAAAAGAAGAGATTAAACAGCCTAATGCGTCAAGTTTGACTCTGACAGAGCGGGCCCGATAAAGTTCGGGAAGAAAAAATATGATTTATATTAATGCTAAATAAATGAATAAAATAAAATAAAATAATGGACATGGAAGTAAATAAATTATGAGGTAAAAATCTGTGATAAATATAAATTTGAATCGCATCTACATATACAACCTATGCTTCTTTAAAAAAGAAGTTAAAATCCTCAAAACAGAGAAATTCTATGAGTCCGATAAAAGGTCAATAATACTTTTCTCGCCGAAACAAAAATCTCTCTCTCTCTCTCTCTCTCTCTCTCTCTCTCTCTCTCTCTCTCTCTCTCTCTCTCTCTCTCTCTCTCTCTCTCTCTCTCTCTCTCTCACACTTAACAATCGATAAAAAAATATGTATCATAGTTAAAACGAAATCCTACTCATTGCATCCAGGAACTGCTTCACGAGGTCAAAACCTCAACTACTCATGTGCATAAACTACAGAAAATACATAACATTTGCATGAGAATAATATTGAAAGCAAGAGTAAAATTTTGATAGTAAATGACCCTCAAGGTAAATGATATTTTTCTCCATTAAATGCATTAAAAATTATTCTTTGAACCATGTGATCCCTAAAAACAAAACCACAAAAAAAAAAAAAAATACAATATAATTTCCAATTCCATTTATGAAAGTAGAAACCAACAAACAACTCACCCCTTTCAGTACCTCCAAAGTTTACATTCAGATCCCTTATCACAAGCGTCTCTATTTACTCTCGGAAGCCAAAATCAATATCTCAAAGAAAAGACGTATTTTTTTTTCTTTTAAACATTTCGTTCTCTTTGCAGCGTTAAAACGTGATAAACTTCCCTTCATAATTAAATTTGTTAAGGAGGTTTTCATAATAAAAACATTGTTTGAAAGTTGAAAACAAAAGCTATTGTGCGTATTATCAAGAGGTTTACTAATTGTGGGTTCTTTCCTCAAACTTTCTATTTTCATCAACAAGAAACTAATATTCAGTTGTTTAAGGAAGCGAAAACTCGAATGCAAAATTGTACAATCGCACATACACATTTATAAAATACCTATTAATACAAATACTCTCGAAGAGAAGAGAGAACCTTATTGCTTTACCTTACCTTATTTTTTGTTTGAGTTCCCCCAGGTCCCTCAGTGTGAGGCACCTCGTATATCCACCAGAGAGTAGCTAATGCATCTTCCGGTGTATTTTGCATCTTCCAGTCTTGGATGGTCTGGGATGCATCTTAGGTATTCATCGAGCTTATTTTTAAACACATCTACGCTCACTCCTGATATGTTTCTTAGATGAGCTGGCAGCACATTAAATAGTCGCTGCATTATCAGTGCTGGTGCGTAGTGGATTAATGTCCTGTGCGCCTTGCTCAGTTTTCCTGGTATATTTTTTGGCACTATTAATCTACCTCGGCTTGCTCTTTCTGATATTTTTAGCTCCATGATGTTTTCAGTAATTCCTTCTATTTGCTTCCATGCTTGTATTATCATGTAGCGTTCTCTTCTCCTTTCTAGACTGTATAGTTTTAAAAATTGCAGTCTTTCCCAGTAGTCAAGGTCCTTAACTTCTTCTATTCTAGCAGTATAGGACCTTGTACACTCTCTATTTGTGCAATATCCTTTTGGTAGTGTGGGTACCATATCACATTGCAGTACTCTAGTGTACTACGTACATAAGTTTTGTAAAGCATAATCATGTGTTCAGCTTTTCTTGTTTTAAAATGTCTGAATAACATTCCCATTTTTGCTTTACATTTAGCCAACAGTGTTGCTATTTGGTCGTTGCATAACATATTCCTATTTAACATTACACCAAGGTCTTTAATTGCTTCCTTGTTTGTGATTGTCTCGTTATTAGGTCCCTTGTATGCATATACCATTCCTTCTCTGTTTTCCATAATTCATTGATTCGAATTTATCGGAGTTAAATACAATCCTATTTATCTCCGCCCATTCATATATTTTGTTTAGATCTCTTTGTAGTGAGTTCCTATCTTCATCACAAGTAATTTCTCTACTTATTCTTGTGTCATCGGCGAAACTTCTCACTACAGAGTTTTCAACATCACAGTCTATGTCTGAGATCATAATAACAAACAGCAGTGCAGCTAATACCGTACCTTGTGGCACGCCAGATATTACCTGAGCTTCATCCGATTTCTCGTCATTTGCAACCACTATCTGTTTTCTGTTTTGCAGGAATTCTTTTACCCATTTTCCTATCTTTCCCACAATATTATGCTTTCTCATTTTTTTCTCTAATATATTATGGTCTACCTTGTCAAAGGCTTTTGCAAAATCTAGACAGATCACATCTGTCTCTTTTTCCTTTATCATATTTTTGTATATGTTGTCATAGTGTGCTATCAGTTGGGTTTGTGTACTTTTACCGGGCACAAAACCGTGTTGACCTATATTAAACAAGTTATTTTTAACCAAATGATCCTTTATTTTCTTTTTTATTACCCTCTCATACACTTTCATAATATGTGATGTTAGACTAACAGGTCTATAATTGCTTGCCTCTAGTCTTGATCCACTTTTGAAGATAGGGGTTATATAAGCTAATTTATGTTTAACATATATCTCGCTCATATCTACACTTTGTCTTAGCAGTATTGCAAGCGGCTTCGCGATAGTGTTTGCAGTTTTTTTTTAACAAAATCGCTGGAACTCCATCTGGTCCGGCTGCTGAACCATTTTTAATTTCGTTTATAGCCTTGACAATATCTGCTTCATTAATATCTATATCCGTTATATATTCAACATTTTCTTCTCTCATTTCTGTTTCATTATTCTCATTCTCAATTCTTGGCGTGAGCTCACTCTTATATTTTTTCTGCTAATATGTTGCATATTTCCTTTTTTTCATTCGTTAGCCGTCCTTCAATTCTTAGAGGGCCTATTCCTAATCTCCCTTTATTCATCTTTTTTGCATAGGAGTAAAGTACTTTGGGTTTTTTTTTTTATATTTTGAAGTGTCCTTTCTTCTAAGTCCCTTTTTTCATTTTCTTTTGTCTGTATAATCTTTTGTTCTGCATTTTCTATCTTACATTTTATTTCCATCATTTTTCACACATTTTTTTCTTTAGCAAGATTTTTCTTCCACTTTCTAATTTTCTTAAATAAGATCCTTCTTTTTCTTGGTATGCATGTCTTTTGTTTATTGTTTTTCTTCCGTACATATTTTTCAACAATTTTCTCCAGTATTTTGTACAGTATGTCCGTATTTACCTGTAAATTATCACTTATAAACACATTTTTCCATTCTTTATTCAGTTCTTCATTTAGTTCTGACCATTTTATATTCTTACTATAAAAATCATATTTTCCATATCCTTCCAAACGTTTTGTGCTTTGATTAATTCTGTGATCACTTGCTTTGGAATGGACTATTAATTCTATGACATTATGGTCTGAAATTCCCGTGTTATACATTATTATTTCTTTAACATAATTCACCTCATTCACAAATACTAGATCTAGGACATTTTCCTTTCTTGTTGTAATGTGGTTTATTTGTTGCATATTATGTTCTAATAGCATTTCTTGAAGCTTTTCAAATTGCCTCTTATCTTCTGCGCTACTATTACTCTCTTTTTTATACGTATACATACAACCACTTTCTTATATCCGTTCTTTCCAATCCACGAAAGGAAAGTTAAAATCTCCGGATAGGATTATATTCCAGTCTTTATGGTTTCTACATATATCATCTATTTTTTCTATTATTATGTCAAACTCCTTAGTATTTGGGGGTCTGTAAACTACAATATTCACTAGTTTTTCAGATTCAAATTCTACCGCAATCAATTCACATTCTCTGTTGCTGTATTTTTCACAGACTTTTCCTTTATTTATGTGTCTTCCATATATTGCGGTTCCCCCCTTGATTCCTATTTTTTTCTGTCAGATCTATAAATTTGGAAACACTTTATCTGGTCATCACTGCCAGTCTCTTGGGAATACCATGTTTCACTTATATTTAATATATCTATTTTTTCAATTTGGGTTAGTTCTTCTAAGAACTCTATTTTCCTTTCAGAGTTACTTGTGACTAAACCCTGTGCATTCATCACTATTATGGTTTGTGTTTCATCCCCATTATTTAATATTGGTAATAATATGGATTCTCCCATGCTTCCTTCTTGTTCTGGTATGATGTTCTTTTCTTCATTTCCCGGAATTCTGCCATTAAATATCCAACTTTTCTATTATATTTGCTCTTTCGCCTTCATATTTATTTTTGTGTGTATTCCGGCAATTATCCCCATATCTGCACCAACCCCTGGCATTATAGATGCATTCTTTGTAGTTGGGCTATAAATATGCAGATTTGGGTTGAAAGGCCTCATATCTTGGGGCTTTTGGTGCATAGCGCGGTATATGCGCATCCTGCTTTTTTGTTTCTTTTTTTATTTCATTTTTGCTTTCATTTTTCTTTTCAGTTTGCTGAGTTTTCTTACTCTCATTCATGGTTGCAGGATGCATATATCGACATTTTTTGTTGAAACTGCATCCATTTCCTTCTTTTAGGTTTTTGCATATTTTTGGATGGAGATATCTCCATTCGTCTCCATATCCGTCTAAATACGTACATTTACCATATATTTCATAATTAAGGCATATCTTTGGATGCTTGTAGTAGCATCTTTCGCCAAATCTGCAATTCCCTCTTTTCAGCAAATTGCAGATTATATCTTTTTTTTCTTGTTCTTGCTCTTCCCTAAAAGTATGTAGGTCCAGGTAGAGTCACTTAGGTCTATCATTTGTTTCCATCTGATAATTTATTTCTTCATAAGTATGTTGTTGGATGTCATCAAAAGTTATATCAATGATTTCCTCTGCATCCTTACACATATCCTTTTCATTTTTCTCTTCTTCTTCTTCTTCTTCTTCTTCTTCTTCTTCTTCTTCTTCTTCAACTATTTGCAGATTTAGTCTCGACTTAATTATATTTTCTATCCAGACTAAGCATGTCAAGCAGAATACCTTTGTGTCTATTTTTTA
>NC_090728.1:145057622-145062622 GCF_036898095.1 Palaemon carinicauda
AATTTCGCAATATTGTTTTCTCTTTTTCAAACTTAACCCCTTTCTAGTGTAAGAGTTAATTACAAGAATATTACAGAGGTACTTTGTTTACTATATTGCCTTAATAATGAGTTCCACACAACCCAATATCTCGTTTTGTCCCAACTGATATACTTCAGATAACCGCAGCTTCCAAATGCGAAAATGAAATGTTTGGGGTCTGATATTCACTGGATCATTGATATAATGAATTCAAACCGAGCCTTTCAGAGAATTATGATTTCAATGTAATTTGTTAATACAATTCTAATAAAAAAAAAACCATCCATTGATACGATTTCAAAAACAATTCGCAACAATTTGCTATAAAATAAATGCTCCAGCCATCATTTCCAGAGTCGGTTTGAAAAAGGTTTGAACTTGATCGAGATTAAGATGTCGGAACATTATGAAGAAAATTACATTCACACAAGAATATATAACCAAAATTTATTTTATATATCAATACTATTGGCTAACAAAACAATCGGTATTGTCTCCAACATCTGACATTTTAGAAATGAAAGCAATATCAAGAGAAAGACAAAGACAGCCACTAATCATTTGGAAATAGCCTTCAATTGCAGCCTCATCCTACACATTATATTCCAAGACAGACATGATGCGTATGAGAGATACCACCATTTTTTTTTACCTAATTGGGAAAGCCACGAACGAAACTGTTCCTTTGTTTCTATTTTCTAAATATAATGCTTGGAGGTGTTTTTATCATTTCCTTTCCATTGTGCGAAAAAGATAAATGTTGCAGTGTCCCAACCTTAAGAACATTAAAACTAGATTAAAAGAAACTGACTGCATTGGAACTGTATTTCTTTTTGAAAGATTGAGTAACATACGAAGTTACTCTCAACAAGTTGTTCATTACGGAATTATTCTCAAGGTATAACGAGGCAATTTACATAAGCGTCAAAACTATTGCTAATTTTCTATTACACATACGACAAATGCATTCCAGACCATAATAATGAATAAATGAAAAAAAAATAAAGTTTTATCTAATAAACTAACAAAGTGTGTGCAAGAAGTTATAATATTACGTAAAATACAGAAGTATCGACTTCAATAATTTCCAGTTGAACAATACTAACCAATTATCTCTTGTATATAATAAATAACAAGTGTCTGACATATATATATATATATATATATATATATATATATATATATATATATATATATATATATATATATATATATATATATATATCTTAACAAAAAAATAGCAGTATACCACACCCGCTTTATGTCTTGCAAAAAACTTTCAGATGATAATTGAGATAAGGAGTCCTTAATAATAAGATGCTAATGTAGCTCAACCACTTATGTTATTAAGAGACCTATTCTTATTTCAAATCTATTCCCTGGTTTATTTAATGGGCTTTAACATCGACAGTAATAATAAGAATAAGTATATTCATATCGCCACTAATATATTATACTGATCCTCTCCACTTTCACTAATGGCCTTTGAAGGTGTTTAGAGGCAGGGATTGTACATATAACTAACCAGACAGTTAATGCAATTGCTATTTTTAGCGAAGAATTACGTTGATAATATTCCAAGTAACTAGTTATGATTTTACTTCAAACTATTTATATGCATATTGAGAGAGGTTGTTTTTAATACATACAGCATTTGAGTTTGCCATGTTTCACAGAAGTTAAAAACATTTGCATTTCCTCATTGCAGGAAGTAAGAAAGTTAATAAGAACGTGTAATATCAAAGATGCATTTCTTGTTAGATTTTTTTTTTATTTAGAGGCTTAATATGAGAATCAGCTGTTTCCTTCGTCTCATATCTTTATATACTTTGCTCTAAAACCGCTTTTGTGGCAACCGGTCTTCGATTCAGTGTTTCGCGAAAAAAGGTTTCAATGCAAGGGTGCCATTACATTGGGATTAAAGGAAACATAAACCATATTCAGGTAATGTTGGAAGGTATGACCCCGTTAAGACGAAGATCTCCAGTACATAACAGTGCTTACAAAATAATTAACAATTTAACAAAGGCAAGCAGTAATGAGCACTATTTTGGGAAAGGGTGAATGCAGAGGGCATTTCGGGAATAACGGAGGTAATAGCTGATAGGAAATACGATAACGTTCATTGAAGGCCATAATGTTGTTTGGAAATGAGAAACATTTGTAAGAAACTAGACTTCCTCTCAATGTTTAAGGAGGGGAATTTTGTTAAGAACAACAAGTTATCAAAATGAGCAGAGGTAACATACTAATAAACTGAATATCTAAATGATATGATAAATGATGAATAAGGTTAGACGTTTCACGTACTTCAGGAGAAGTGTTGTCAATGACATATAAATGCCGGGAGGAATTTACGAAGTAACCCAACATAAATTTGCATTAGTTATTGTGCAATTTAGGTTATGTTCCATAAACTTGAAAGGTCAGGGACATGGCAAAACAAATATTGAGAGATACTTTTTGCGTTTTGTAGATTAACTGACTCTGTCGGTCAGGCAAGGACTTGATGCAATACTGCAACCCGTTCAGAGGGAATCTTTTCTGAAAGGCATTTAAGGGGCCTGGTTTGGACCTCCATACAGCATCCTCAGCTAAACTTCGACCCTCAGAAAATTTGTCCTTTGTAACAATGAAACTCGAGGGTTCCAGGAGCAACATGGGAAAAAAACAGAAGTTACCCAGAAGTAAGACAAAAAAATAGCAGTGGCAGGGTTTTGGTAGCCTATTAGAAATATCCTTGCCTAGCGATCTGCTGGACTGGGGCTCGAGACCCGCTCAAGCTAGATTGTTTCTAGTAGTGTCTGCCCTAACCATCTTTGTGAGCTAGTAATGTGGCAGATTATTAGGAACTGAACAAAATGCAACGAAAATTATTACATTTCTCTCTCGCCCTTTCAATAAATCCAGTATCTGAATACTGGGATACAAATATAGCAGATGTTTTTCCTTTGAAAAAGTAGTACCATTAAGTATTAACCTAATAAAAAAATTTACAATTATTTTCATAATCTGCAAATAATAGTTAAATATCCGTTAAATATTATGAGATCAACCGAAAGCAGCTATGATTAGAATTCATTTCGTAACCAAGAGATTTTAGAACGTATTCATGCAATATAAAATTCTTCTGATCTTGGTCTGTATCAAAGTGTCGGAAATATTCTGATTAAATGTCACTGAGAAAGATAAAAATCTTTCTTAGCTTAATATTAAGGACTTGCAAAACCTTCGCTTTGTTATCACAGATTTTTTTCCCTTGTGAACTGCATTTAGCTTGTCAACAAAACACAGAATATTAAGGAATGCTGGAAAATGTAATGTATCAGCAAATATTTTTTTTCACACTGCTATCCTGAACAATTGCTATTATCACCCACACGGTGAAAAGAAAATGTTTTAATCGTTGCTAGAATTGATGAAATTTTCCCCCATACTTTAAAAAAACTTGCCGGAAGATAGAATTTATTTTCCAAAGAAAAGCTGGGGTCTCTGTGAACAGTCATATCAATGTGAAATGTAAAGAACTATTTCAAAAGATTAAAGCAAACATCAGTATGAATAAATAAAAAAACACCATAGAGGTAAAATGAGGCTGTGATGTAGTTACATAAGAAACATAGCATAGGCCCAAACAAGAAGGTATAGGTCTTTACCAAGTCAAAGTATTTTTTATTGCATGGATTTCTAGGAGGTTAAATTTTACTTAGTTTGAGAATATTAAAATCATTGACATCAGACCTCGAAAATATGTAATATCATAGTTCTTGGCTTCAAAATACTTTATTATTACTACATAAGGGAAGGATATTACCGGTACGTTATAATAGATTGACACAAAAGGATTTTATTGAGGGCTATGTAAACGAAGTAATATCTTTTATTAAAAAAAAAAAAAAAAAAAAAAATGGCTCCTCACCACGCCAGAGAGCATTATATTAATCAGTTAATCACAAGGAAAATGATTGCGTGGTTCACCAGAATGAATCACATAATTGAAAAATAGAAACTCGGAAAGCATTTGTTATTTAATAGTCCTCTTAACGTAGTAGATCCACTCCAGGAATTGCATTCCTCTCGAACAGTCAAGGAGCAATCGAGCTTATTGATTTGCAAATGCAATTGGAGCACGACCTTCTAGCTTGCAGACAGAATTCGTGAAATGCGAGGGTTGCGATGCTTCGCAAATTCCGATACAGATCTGGGACTTCATCCAGTAACCAAAGAATATTCATAGCTCTATTAAGGTAAAATTCCTGCAATATCATGTTGTAATATAAGACTGTTGCAATCTATTAGTTACCAGTCTAATAAAAGTATATATTTGAAAACATAATCATCACGCCATTCTCACTTTACTACATTAACAAGTGATATAATGAGTATCCAAATTTTTATTCTAACTTGATTATCACGACACTATTATTTGGCAAAGTAGGTGAACAGAGATGAGTAAACTCATCAACCAAAAAAATGCAACCCAGTAACGTCATAAGGAAACGCCAGTAATTGAAGGAATTCATTCAGAAAGAATAATCCTTACCCTTTCAGAGCATCCTGGGTATCCTTTCACATAGAGTTATTTCAGTCTCAGCCACTAGTTTTTCTTGTACAGATTAGTGCTAATGTCTGTTCTCCGTTCGCAGATTATTTGTTCCACTAAAATTTACTATAACCTTCGATAACTCCTAAGAAATTGCGTTCTTTAAGAAGAGAAATTGAGCTTTATTCCATTCCTTCTTCTCTAAACCTATTTGTTATTTAGGCATCGATTAGAAAAGTTTTTTTTCCTGCCAATTGCCATATTTAAAAAAAATATATCAGGACTCCTACATAATTCTCTAACCTGGATACTTGAGTGTCGTAAAGTGGGTAGTTGAATCCCCTTGGTAAGTATGTAATCTATACTTTGATTTAATACCCGTGTTTTTTTTTTTTTTTTTTAAATTTCTCCTCAATTGAACTTTGGTTGTAATTTT
>NC_090728.1:145067622-145077622 GCF_036898095.1 Palaemon carinicauda
CATATGATCTTGTGAAAAGTAATGTCTTTAGTTTCTTCTTAAATTCAATTGCTCCCTTTAAGTCCTTCATTTCAGGTGGCAGTTTATTATAATGTCTAGGCGCACAGTAGCTGAAAGCCCTTTCATCAAATTTACTATTTGTTCTTGGTTCAGATAGTCTATGTTTGTCACTCATGTGTCTTATGGTAACATTTGTTTCTAGTTCTAGTTTATTCAGGCATCCTTTTAGATATTTTGGTTCATTTTGGTTCAGTATCTTAAACGTTAGTAAGAGTAGCTTGTATTCGATTCTCGCCTTTACCGGCAGCCAGTGTAATTTAATTAGTGCATGGGTAATTCTATCCCTATTGTGTAGTCCTTTTATTAATCTAGCGGCTCTGTTTTGTATTCTCTGAATTTTCTTCAGCTGATAATTTGGTAAACCATAGAACAGTGAGTTACAGTAATCAATTCTTGAAAATATGTGATGATTAATGAGTATGGCCATAGATTTTTCATTTAAGTATTTACTAATAAATGCTAGGTTTCTAATATGATAGTTACAATTTCTTATCATATTATGTATATGTTCATTCATTGTCAGTCTATCATCCATGATTACTCCAAGATTTCTGACAGATTTCTTTAGGTCAATGATCGATTGACCTATTTCAATTCTTTGAAAGCATTCGATTCTTTTTATATCTTTTTCATTTCCAAAAATAATACATTCACTTTTATCTTCATTGAGCTTGAGCTCTTTTGTTAACATCCAAGCTTTAATGTCATTCATTATTTCATGTATCTTTCTTTTAGCTTCATCAACTGATTCTATTGGGAAATAGAATTGTGTATCATCAGCATATATTTCAAACTTAACTGTGAATTTCAAGTATATTTGCCAGTTCAATCGTGTAAATTTCAAACAAGAGAGGACCTAGTACACTTTCCCCACCCGGCTTTTATCCTATTCTCAACTTCTGCCAAACATCCTCCCTCTTGATATATAGAAGATCCCAAGTATCTAAATTGTTTTACCTGTTTTGTAACTGTTCCTCCACTTTCATGTGTGGCTCTCCTGTCCCTACCTTCCTTACTGTGCACCATAGCTTCAGACTTACCTACATTTACCCTCAAGCCACCCCTTTCCAAAGTCTCTTGCCATTCTACCACCCTTTTCTGTAATTCTTCTTCATTTTCACCAGTAACCACCTAGTCATCTGCATTTAACAACTCCATTTCTGATTTTTTCACTTAACACATCCATGACCACCACAAAAATACGGCCTTAGTGCTGACCCGCGGTGCAATCTAGCACTAACTTTAAAGATTTCTGTTTCTCCAACACCTGCAATTAATTTTGTTCCAGCCATCATTTCCAGAGTCGAATTGAAAAAGGTATGAACTTGATCGACATTGAAGTGTTGTCAGAACCTTATGAAGAAAATTGCAGTTACACATGAACATATAATAGAAATTTCTGTTATATATTAATACTATTGGCCAAAAGGGGAATCAGCATTGTCTCTGACATCTTACATCTTAGAAATGACAGCAATATCAATAGAAAGACAAAAACAGCCCCTAATCATTTTAAAATAGCCTTCAATTGCAGCATTTTCCTACACATTATCTCTCAAGATAGAAATGATGTGTATGAGAGATGCCATCATCTTTTTAACCTACTTGGAAAAGCCGCGAACGAAACTGTTCAAGTATTCCTATTTTCTGACTATAATTTTTATGGTTTCATTTCTTTTGGCCGAAAAAAATATAAATGTTGCGGTATCTGAACCTTAAGAACATTAAAACTAAATTATACGAAACTGACTGCACTGGAACTGTATTTCTTTTTGGAAGATTGGGTAACATATGAAGTTACTCTCAAGAAGTTGTTCATTAATAAATTATTCTCAAGGTAAGATGAGGCATTTATATAAGTGTCCAAACTGTTGCTACTTTTCTATTACATATACGACAAATGCATTCAAGACCATAATAATGAATAAAAAAAAGAGACGTTCTATCTTATAACTAACATATTGTGTGCAAGAGGTTATAACATTACACGAAATACATAAGTATCAACTCCAATACTTTCCGTTGAAACTATACTAAACAATTACCTTTTGTATATAATAAAGAACATGTGTCTGGCTATATATATATATATATATATATATATATATATATATATATATATATATATATATATATATATATATATATATATATATATTTATATATATATATATATATATATATATATATATGTGTGTGTGTGTATATATATTTATATATATATATATATATATATATATATATATATATATATATATATATATACACACACACACAAACACACACACACACAAACACACACACACAATAATCTCCCACAAACTGCACCACTGAGTAGCGTGTTCTAGCTAGGAAAGGGGGAGGGGTGGCAACTGTTGAATGTGTGTGCGCGTGTGTCCACATCTATCTAAATATTTTCCGTCATTTTTGACGCAATATTTTTATACGAAAAAAATATTTATACGAAAAAATAGTTTATACGTAAAAACAATTCCTCCAAACTTTTAAAAGAATCTTTGAACGTTATGTTATCCAGTTACTCGTCAGATTCGAAAGCAAGACGCAAATTTTGATTTGAAACCAAAAGGGGAAATTTCTTTCCATCGACTTGAAGGAAATCGGGCTTCAGGTCTCAGAAAAGTTTTATGTTGAGAAAACAATTTGTTTGTTCTCACAAAATGATTACTTATGACCTGATTCATGACTAAACCATTCTGAAGTGGAGTACCTTTTATAAGAAACTGAATCAGCACCATTTAAAAGTCCAATTTTTATTATTATTATCAGATTTTTCCTTAATGCTATCCACCAAAATTATTTCCCATAAAAATTAATAAAAAGAAAATACTAAAAAAACCTTATTAACGTTTAACAATATTATTAGTGACGATATTTGTTTAAGGAGAAAAGAGTATTATCAGTTCTCTCATTGCCTAACATAAACTACTTGAAGGTAATATACATTGTCCGCTTTAAATTTCTCTTACAAAGTAAATCTTTCAGACGATAATTGAAGCGAGAGTCCTTAATAATAAGATACTAATGTAGTTCAGTGACTTATGCTATTAACAAACTTTCTCTTATTTCAAATCTATTTCATGGTTCATTTAATGGGCTTTAACATCGACAATAATAATACTAAGAATAAGTGTATTCATATCGCCAGTAATATATTATACTGATCCCCTCCACTTTCACTACTGACTTTTGGTGGTGTAGTTTTGAGGCAGGTATTGTACATAAACCTAAACAGCCAGTTAAAGTAATTGTTATTTATACCGAATAATTACATTTATTTATACTTGATATGATTTCACTTCGAACTGTTTACATGCATACTGAAAGAGGTTGACCTGGTAAACGTCATTTTCAAAACATACTACATTTGAATTTGCTAGGTTTTCAAAATATAACAAACAAGTACAGATCAGCATAGCAGAAAGCAAGAAATCTAATAAGAATATATAATGGCAAAGTGGAGGAGGTTTTCATGTTAGCTTTTCTCTTGTTTCGAGTCTTAGCCTGAAAATCAGCGGTTTCCTTCGTATCAAACTATTTAATTTACTCTTCAATGGCTCTTGTGCCAACAGCTCTTCGATTCAGTGTTTCGAGAAAGAGGTTTCAATGCAAGGGTGCCACTAAAGTGGGATTAAAGGAAGCATAAACTACATTTAGGTAATGTAGGAAGGAATGACCCCGTTAAGACGAAGATCCCCATATCATAACAGGTCTTGCAAAATAATTAAAAATTTAACAATGGCAAGGAAATGTGCAAAGGATATGTGAGCAGTAATGAGAAACATTTTGGGAAAGGGTAAATGCAGATAGAATTTTGGGAATAACGGAGGTAATAGCTGATAGAAAATAAGATAACGTTCCCTAGAAGCGAAAATATTTTTTGGAAATGAGAAACATTTGTAAGGATCTACAGTTCTAAAAGTTTCAGGAAAAGAATTTTATTAAGGAAAACAAGCTATCAAAATAAGCAGAGGTAATATATTAAATTAAATATCTAAGTGATATGATAAAAGACGAATAAGGTCAGACGTTTCATGTATTTCAGGGGACGTGTTGTTAATGACATAAATACAGGGAGGAATTTACGAAGTAAAACAACACGAATTTACATCACTTATTGTGCAATTTAGGATGTGTTCAATGAACGTGAAAGGTAAGAGATATGGCAAAACAAAAATTGAGAGGAAGTGTTGTTTTTAGTAGAATAACAGACTCTGTCGGTCAGGCAAGGACTTGGCGCAATACTGCAACCCGTTCAGAGTGAATCTTTCCTGAAAGGGGTTTAAGGGGCCTGGTATGGACCTCTGAACATCATCCTTGGCTGAACTTGGACCATCTAAAATTTGTCATTTGTAGCGTTGAACTCGAGGGCTCTAGGAGCAGCTTGACAAAGAGGAAACAGAATTGACCTAAATAAGACAAAAATAAGTGATCGGGTTGTGGTAGCCTACTGGAAACGTCCCTTTCTGGCGATCTGTTGGGCTGGGATTCGAAGCCCGGTAAAGCTCGATAGTTTCTAGCAGTGTCTGTAACCTCACCATCCTTGTGAGCTGAGGATGGGGAGTTTAGGGGAGTCTATATGTGTACCTGCTGAGTCATCAGCAACCATTGCATGGCCTTTCCTGGTCGTAGCCTGGGTGGAGACGGGGCTTGAGCGTTGATCCTATGTACTGTACACGGTATATATAGACCTTGGTACTGTACACGGTCCAGATATAGACCTTGGTACTGTATATAGTATATACGGTCAGTCTCAAGAGCATTGTTCTGCTTCAGTATTGGCACTATCCTTTGCCTCTGCCATTCATAAACGACTTTTAAAACTTTCAAAGTGAAAGACTTCCTAAGAATTACTCAATAAGAGATAATAATTCATAAGGATATAAAATAGAAAATGATTTTCGATTTAAATTCAGAAATGTAGGACGGGGGAGTAACAGAGACCAATTGATTCAAGTAGGGTCTGAGTATTAGAGAAAATATCAAAGACTTGTAATTAACAAACCTAAATAAAAATGAGTTGAGCAATGAAGTTCAAAGTCGTTTCCATAACTTTGGGGTAGTTATCCTTGATGAAGTTTACCATTGCTTGTAATGATGTAAATTAAAATAAGTTATGTACTGCTTATTAAGAAGCACTCTTATTCAAGAAAACTAATAGGTAGGTATACATGTGTTAATTCACATGAATTAGATTCAATATCCATCAAAATCGTTCAAGTCCAAAGTAGCAACATCGTTAATGTCATTTAACAAATTTAATTTTACTATGACCTTCTGGGTTTTAGTACAGAATTGAGCAATATGGAATTTTAAGAAGTAAACAAAGATTTATACTAACATAAATATTGCTCTCAATAAGTTGATATCTAAAGTCTAACTCAACGATTGTTTCATTTCCAAGAAATGAAACTGAAAGTCATGATACAATTGCAATGATTTTAACCTATTTGTTTAAAGGGATCTTAAAAACCAGATCTCGTTAAAAAATATAACTTTCCAATGGAGTAAATTACGAGACCAAGTTTCAATCTAGAGAGAGAGAGAGAGAGAGAGAGAGAGAGAGAGAGAGAGAGAGAGAGAGAGAGAGAGAGAGAGAGAGAGAGAGAGCATGAAAATACTATAGATTCAATAATAAATTAACAAAAGGCGAAATTTTCATCAAAATTATATTTGCTTACATTATATCGATGACTTTTCTTTTTCATCATAAAGCAATGGCTACAAACTCTTATCACCAAATTCTCTTGTTTCTAGTAGTTACGGGAAGCAGTTCCAATAAATGTATTCATTTCGTTTTCATAAACAGAATAAAGGAAACAGAATATGACGATCTATTCAGGCACAATTGTGTTTTAGACGCATCTTGTAGGAGACGTACTAAGAAAAATGTTCTGTTTTATCAGGATGCATCGGAAAAAAAAAAAAGTTCTGTGGATTACGACTCTTCAAACTTTAGTGCTAAACAGAGTTGTAGTGAAAGTGTTGAAGTTTGATAGCGCTGAACCCTCACTGAACTTTATAGGGCATTGGGAAGCAAGAAGCTTACAATTGAAGATAAAGTTATAGTAAGCGAGTGAAAAGAGGCGTGTTTTGACTTTGACAGCTGTTTAAGATAGCGACGGACTGTCTTGGTTGCTTAAGCGGTTGAAGGTCGAGGCATTGTGGTCAATCAAGCAGCTTCTTTGTTAACATGGTAACCTGGTTCATCAATGATGGAATAGAATCAGTATTAGGGTTAGATGTCGCTTTTATGTTCCCGTTAATTTGCAATGTATTGCCAGGACCTTGAAATCAAAGTCAAAAAGGTTTCCTTAAGTAGTTCAGATAGTTAAGCCCCGTACACACTTTGAAACATTGTTTGGAAACAATGTTTGGAAACGGTTTCCAGACAGCTTGGAAACGGTTTCCTAACAGTTTGAAAACTATTTCCAAACAGTTTTGAAAATGTTTCCAAACTGTATGCAAACAATGCTTCGGAACTGCTTACAAACTGTTTCTAAACTGTTTGCAAACCATTTCCACATACCATTTCACGAATTACTGTTTCCCATCCAGCGTGTGTGTGTGTGTGTGTGTGTGTGTGTGTACGGCAGAGGCGAAGATGAATTAGTACCTCCACCATCTAATTTCAGTTCCGCCATAAGCAAATCACCATAGGGTCCTTTTTCAAAAAAATTCCTCACCCATATCTTTCTCTTTTTCTTGACCTCCCTTGACTTTATCAAAAGTGCCAAATAAAATGCAGACGCTGCTGCAGCAACCTCTACACTCATCACAGGCATGATCACAACTGAGGTGTGGACCGGAAGCATTGTTTGGAAGAAGTTTACAAATAATTTGCAAACTGTTTCCTAACAATTTTCAAACTGTTTCCAAACTGTTTGGAATCAAGTTTTCGGAACTAGTTTCCAAACTGTTTGGGAACCGTTTCCAAACATTGTTTCCAAACAATGTTTCCAAGTGTGTACGGGGCTTTATGAAATTTTCACAAACCGATAATTCCTATTCTACGGCACCTAATCTGAGAAGTGATGTTTATGAGAAGAAAATATCATGTGTCTTAGGACCATCCTTTTCAGATGTATATGGTTGCTATCTATGTAAGCCCTTAAACACAAGTAATCCCGCTTTATGCACAATAGCCCATTCTCTAGACATCAAAGAAGCATTATGGCATGATTTTTTTTTTTTTGTTTTTTTTTTTTTGTTCATGAAGGCATTTTTCCAAGGATTATCGCATATGTAAAATAAAATTAATCTGTCGAAAAGTGAAAAAAAACAACAATGGGTATGATTATTATAAAAAAAAAAATAATAGTAACTAGGAAACCTAAAATGATGATTTGAAATAAGTATCAGAAAACTTTAGAAATCGGAATAGTAATATAAAAAAAAAGAAAAATATATGAAAGGGAATATTTTCTTACAAAGTTTCTGGGACTGTTTCGAAATAGGTTCTGCTGAAAGTTGTGCAAAAAAACACAATTAGTTGTTTGTCTAAAGACTCTGAAGTAGAAAAGAGATAAAATAAAATACTGAAAAAGAAAATATAGAGAGTAAGAGAGAAGGGAACACTGAAAAGGGTGAAATAATTAAAAAACAAAATAACGGAGTAAGGTAGTTGCCACTTTGGTCCTTTTCTGTTTCTTTTCTGATTAATATAATTTGTAATGATATCTATTTTTCCCTTCTAAACCACCAAACATTATTGCAAATTGCTGAAGACCAATAATACTGAAACTTGAAAATTAATTTCAATTTCTACTTGGTAGAACCAGAAATGGTACTTCGAAGAGGTGGTGATCTTCAAAGGCAGATTTTATGGCGAGTGGAGAATTTTACAGACTGGGGGGGGGGGGGGGGGGGGGGGTTTACGAGGGAGTGGGGGATTTGTATAAAGAATTGCGTACATGTAAACAACATTGATAAGAAATATTAATCGTTTTCAGAATATCACCTCACCCGTGGCTTCCTTTAAAGTGTGGAAGGTCGTCAGGCCGATGATAGAAACACTTAAGGAAAGCATTGAAAGGGCAAGAATAAATTCTTTTGTTAAAGAAGGATGAGAGAGAGAGAGAGAGAGAGAGAGAGAGAGAGAGAGAGAGAGAGAGAGAGAGAGAGAGAGAGAGAGAGAGAGAGAGAGCGGTATTCATTTACGCTTACACCTCTTTTACGAAACTGCTTAAATTACTGTTTTTTCTTTACGCGAAACACTTCCCTTTGTTAAGGGAAAGCTTCTATCATAAAACGCGTGAAGATTATGAAGGACACAAAGGTCCCTTGTAATAAACATAAAGGTATAAGAAAATGACGTCCTGCTATTTTCTTTTTAGTTTCAAAAAAGAATCTCAAGAATGACTTAGAAACAACAACTGTGGAAACGTACACGTTGATGACACATGACATGATACAGAGGTGTTTGCAAATGTAATAAGAGAGCTGCAAATATATACAACGTGTTTGTATCTTGAATCGACATTGCTGTTAAATTAGTTGAGAAAACAAGAAAATTAAGTAGTTTTAGTAAACTGGGAGTTTGAATCTGGATGTTGATAAAGTAAGTTTGACAAGCAAAACAGTAAAATAAAAAAAAATTAGAGAATGTATAATCAGGATGTAAAAATTTTAACATATCTGATGAAAATTCCCTGGATTAATGAATTTTAAGAAAATTCCGAGATATGAATTCATTTGCAGCCACGTGGTATATTGCTATAAGTTGCAGGTCGAACAGAGAGAGAGAGAGAGAGAGAGAGAGAGAAATAACTTTACTACTTTTACGTTGAGCGAGCCATCTATCTTTGTTGAAGGAAAAGCTTTTATTAAACAAAGGCGCAAAGCTTATGAGGAACACAAAGGATCTATGTAATGAGGGTAAAGCCACCACAAAAGCAAGAAAAGTATCCTTTCTCAATTTATTAGTCTCGAAAAATCCTTCTCTACGAGTAAGACTGGATAAAAAAAAAATAAAGGAAGGGTAAACGTATGTGTTTATGGTACATCTACCGTATCTGTAATGTCACATGTAGCTTACATATGTGCAAAGATAGCGGTGACTTCGTGTAGACGGAACTGAATATAAAATTATGAAATTACTGCTGATTCAATTAAGAATAAAAAAAAAAAAAACGTAAGTTCCCATGGTGTGTGTTTACAGTGTTTACATATATAATGATAAACATATATATATATATATATATATATATATATATATATATATATATATATATATATATATATATATATATATATATATATATATATTAATATATATATATATATATATATATATATATATATATATATATATATATATATATATATATATATATACATATATATATATATATATATATATATATATATATATATATATATATATATATATATATATATATATATATATATATATATCACATATAAAAATGTATATTCTTTCCCACCGTTATCCATACAATAAGGGGTAGGTCACACAATATCAGTCGTGAGACTTATCGTTTCAGCAATCTTTACTATCCTGCCATTCTTCTCCTTTCATCATTTTCCAATCTTTCAAGCAGTGATATTTCTATAATCCACCTTAGCATTCTTATCTACGTTCTCTCAAGCTTTGCTTCCTCTTTTCCTCGTAAAGCCCAAGTTTCTGATCAACACATTAACACTGGTCTTATTACTGTGCTATAGATCTTGATTTTAACCTTGATTGGTCTTTTATTATCACATACAACTCATGCTACCTCTCCACTTTCCCCATCCTGCTTTTATCCTATTCTCAACACCAGCCTCATATCCTCCCTCTTGATTTATAGTAGATCCCATATATCTAAATTGTTTTACCCTTTTTATAAAGGCTCCTCCACTTTCATGTATAGCTATCCTGTCCCTGCCTTCCTTACTGCGCACCGTGGCTTCAGTCTTA
>NC_090728.1:145082622-145087622 GCF_036898095.1 Palaemon carinicauda
ACACCCAAGGACTTCAATATCATACTTCCTATTGATAACATCACGCCATTTGCTGAAACCTCATTAGTTGATGAAGCGTTACCGACAACTATCCTTGCAGACACTCCTGTGACCTACAAAATTGTTTCCGGTGGAACAAGAAAATGCAGCTCTCTCCTCGCTGATTCATTGGGTTTTACGTACACCAGGAAGCGAGAGTCGTCTGTATCCGTAACATGGATATGCAGCTACCGTGGTAAAAAGTACTATGCAACAATTTCACAGCAATTGGGAACAATGAACTTCAAAAGTGGACACCACCAACACACACATCCTGGGGATCCTGGAGCTGAACTCAAAGCATCAACACGAGCTTTCGTTAAAAAGTCAGCTTTGGAATGCTCATTTGCATCATCTGGGGAAATAGTAAAGAAGGAACTCTCAAGCTGTGAAAATTCAGATGTTCCCTTACCAAATATAAACACTCTATTCAGATGCAACAATCGCGCCAGAGGAGGACAACGTCCAAAACACCCTGAAGATACCAGTTTTGAATTAAACAGAGATCATGTTCCCCAGGACTTTCTTCAAGCTGATCTATCTGAAAATGGGCAACGGCATCTCATATTTGCAACGTCTATTCAGTTGCAACACATGTCCAAGTCTAAAACTTGGTACGTGGACGGCACTTTTAAACTTGTTCGTACCCCTTTTGTTCAACTTTTAAGTGTCCACAGTTCTATAAAGAGGTCAAGTGAAAGAATAATTCTCGAATAGCATTAGATAGTATAACAAGGAAGTTATTAGATAGAAATATTATTGAAAATATAAGGCAAGTGACAAAGGCACTGATAGGGAACAAAGAATGTGGGTTTAGACCAGAGTTGAACAAGTGCTCGTTACGAAACAGTGAAATGGGAAGTTTCGAAGTAAATGGAAACCGTTGTAGAGAGGCAATGTTGGGGACAATGAAAAGGTAGGATTAGACAATAGGTTGTTTAGAGCAATTAAAAGGTTCCATGATGGAAGTAAAATATGTGTTATTGTATGAAGGGAGAGATAGACTTGGTGTCAGATTTAGGAATGGCAGTGAGCATGAGTCCATTTTAACACCTCAACTTTACATATAAAAGATATTTCTCAATTAACTTTTCCTAAAACTCATTTGGCATATTTTTATGAAGCTCCTGTTTAATTTTACTACAGAGAACCTAGAATACACTGTTATAGAAATTGGGCCATATCGTCCAGCTCTGGGGCTGGAATGAGGCCTTTCAGTGCAGTAAGATACCACAAGGATTAAGCTATATAATTTCTCCGTCATTTCGTTTCTTCGATGTCCTGTAGCTGTTCATCAAGTAATAATTGTCGCATAGTTGCTGGGTAACTTAGAGCAAGTAATGTTCCAGATTATTAGGAATTGAACAAAATTCAACGATAATTATTACATTTCTCTCTCGCCCTTTTAATAAATTTAATTTCTGAATACTGGGATACAAATATATCAGATGTTTTTCATTGAAAAAAGTATTATCAGCAGGGATTGACCTAATAAAAAAAAATTACAATCATTTTCACAATCTGCATACAACAGTTGAATATTATGAGAAAAAACCGAAAGCTGCTATGATTCTAATCTATTTCGTAACCAACAATGAAGGAGACTTTAGAATGTATTCACTCAAGCATTACAAACTTCTTCTATTTTTGAAGTGTAAAATAAGTGTTAGAAATATTTTGAAATGTCACCGAGAAAGACGAAAATATTTCTTAACTTAATAGTAGAGGATTGCAAGTCCTTTGCATTGTTATCTCAGCTGATCCTCTTTTTCTGTGAACTGCATTTAGCAGATCAATCAATTTGATTGATTACAAGGGAAATGCCAACAGGTAAGAAGATTAGTGTTCAGGATTGCTTGTTAACAATACACAGAATAATGTGCAATACCAAAAATATTATGTGTCAGCAGATATTTTGCATACAGCTATCATAAAAAAAATTGTTAATGTCATCCACACTGCAAAAATTAGAAGATTTAAATTATTGCTATAATTAGTTAAATTCTCCACTATATTTACAAAAATTGCCAGAATATAAAGATATTTTCCAATGAAATCCGAGGTCTTTTTTGAGCCGTCATATCAAGATGAATGTAATAAAATATGTCAAAAGGTTATAGTAAACATTAGTAGGATAAATGTCGAATTAATAAAACATTCAGTTATAATTGTGTGCGGGGTGTGTGTGATGTATGTTGAATTCATCTACATATAGTTACATGAGAATCACAGCAAAGGCCCAAACAAGAAGGTATAGGTCTTTACAAATTCAAACGATTTTCTATTGCACATATTTTTAGGAGATTAACTTTTATTTAGTTTGGGAATATCAAAATCAAAGACAGTAGACCACGAAAATATGTGAATCATCGTTTATATCTTCTAAATGTGTTAACATTACTACATAAGGGAAGGATATTACCTGTATGTTACTACAGAATGCACAAAAGGGTTTTATTGAGGGCTATGTAAACGTAGTAATATATTGTTATATAAAATCCCCACGCAACAGATCCTCAAATTAATCAATCAATCCCAAAAATAACTATTGCGTGCATCATCAGAATGAGACAGTCAGTTAAAGGTCAAAGACGAATCGACGATGCATATATAAAAGAAAAAAAAAATCGAAAAGCATTTGCCATTTGACAGTACTCTCAAGGAAGTAGATCCGACCAGGAATTGAATTCCTCTATAACAGTCAAGGAGCAATCGAGCTTATTGATTTGCAAATCCAATAAGAGCACGACCTTCTTGCCTGCAGACACAATCGCAATATGCGAGGGTTGCGATGCTTCGCAAATTCTGATACAGATCTGGATCTTCATCCAGTAACCAAAGATTATTCATATCTAATTTATTTTCTATATCACTCATATTGGCCATAACATTTTATAATTTGGTAAATAAATCAAATTTTCTTACATAATTAGTTTCATAAGATTTTTGCATAATTTTGTCACCTTTGTAAATTTCATAAACTTATAACGTTACAATGTAATTTCTTAATGGGGAAAACTCCTGCAATATCGTGCTGTAATTTGAAACTGTTGCAATCTATTAGTTACCAGACTAATAAAATAATTCATTTAAAAAACATAATCATGAAATCATTCACTCTTTACTGTATTAACGCTCGAAAAAATAAGTATTCATATCTCTATTCTAACTTGATTATCACAATACTATTATTTGCAAAAGTAGGTGAACGAAGATAAGTAAACTCATCAAGCAAACAAATGAAACTCAGTGTCGTCATACGGAAACGTGAGTATAACAAATAGAAGGAATTCTTCGTGAAGGAATATTTCCTCAACCCTTCTGAGCCTTCTACGTAAGATAGTAATCTATACTTTGGTTTAATACCCTTAGATTGATTTATACTTTGGTTTAATACCCTTAATTTTGTTTTCTTTGAATATTTTCCTTAATGGGACTTTCGCATTAATTTTTAGATCTGGGATTGATTATCAACAAAACAATATTTCCTTATGCATAAGAATCGGGATAAAAAAATGAAGCAATGCCTGATCATTAAGTTAAGTCATTGTCGAAAAATGATGATTGTGATATTTATAGTCACAAGAAAATTTCTGCTGTTTCACAAAACGAGAAAGTCTTCTCTTTGTCAGTTTAGCCAGGTCTTCTTCAGTCAACTCGGCTAATCTCTAAACATGAAATTTTACACATGCCTTTTTATCATTTCAATGACAACCGAGAAACTAATATTCTGAGTTAAGATGCATATTGCATGCGGTAAAAGCTAAGTACACGAAAGAAGGCATTTTCCAAATAACTTTCTCATTACTCATTTAAGGCAAAAGGCGAAAGTAAGGATTAAAGCTTAAAAATAGAAATAAAATGCAACAATATCCGTCGTCCATGATCATAGATGATGACGCTAATCTACATATATGAACAAAATAATAATATCCTTAACAAATACGAACGAGAGAGAAAGAATATGGATGAAATAATCATATATATATATGAGAGAGAGAGAGAGAGAGAGAGAGAGAGAGAGAGAGAGAGAGAGAGAGAGAGAGAGAGAGAGAGAGAGAGAAATACTTGAGATCATATAACTAGATTTTCTTCCTTCTTCCATGGCTATTACTTATCAAAAGGCTTACTATCTTCATAATCAAGCACAACAACAACACCAATAATAATAATAGTAAGGATGATGATGATCATGATGATGATGAAACTTCTTCATTCTTCAACTAGGCAACTGTTCTTTTTCCTTCTTCTTATCCGAGACCAAGTGTCTGCTTTTATGGGGAAGAGGGAGTGAGTGTGCAGCTGAATATTAAACTGTCATTTATGACAGGGCACGTACACTATATATATATATATATATATATATATATATATATATATATATATATATGTATACATATATATATATATATATATATATATATATATATATATATATATATATATATATATATATATATTATATATATATATATATATTGTATATATATATATATATATATATATATATATATATATATATATATATATATAATTTGCTCATTCTCATGTTAAACCCCAGAAAGTTCTTGATAGCATGATTTTTTCTTATTCATCAAAGCAGTTTTGCTAAAGATTATCCCATACTTTACATAAAAATAATCTGTCGTAAAGGGAAAGAAGAACAACATAAGGTATGATTACTATAAAACTAAGTTTAGAGTAGCTAGGAAACCTAAAAAAATATTGAAATAAAAATCAGGTAACTTTAAAAATTGGAATAATAATTTGCTAGATGAAAAAATAGATGATACGGAATATTTTCTTATAATGTGTCAGGGACTGATTCTAAATTGGTTCAACTTGATATTGCAAAAAAAAAAAAAAAAAAAAATTGTGTAAAGTCTAGACTGAAATAGAAAAGAGGTAAAATAAAACACTGAAAAAGAAAAGATAAAGAGAGTAAGTGAGAAGGGGAATGA
>NC_090728.1:145092622-145112622 GCF_036898095.1 Palaemon carinicauda
ATTGTACAGATCTTTTCGATCAACAGATTAATACACATAATATCATCAACAACTAAAGTATCGACTTAGTAATGAACAATGACAAAACAGCGATTACACAAAGTTCTTAACACTTTGTCTCTTTAAAGCAATTCATACAATAAGTTCTGCTATGGTAATTTAGTCGTATCAACACTTTAGTAGTTATCAACAATTTGAAAAAAAAAAAAATGGTACTAGGCTTAGACAGTTAAGTACAGTGGTAACGTGTTTGCCTAGCATTCACATGGCAATAGATCGATCCCCGCCCAGGACCGTGAGTTTAAGCTGTTTACTAGGTAGGCCATTGCTGTGGTAGGGCACCACAGTGGGAGGTTGGGCTTGCCCGGCTGACGTTCTGGTGAGCATCTATTCTGGTGGAACTGGAACTGAAACCAGTCACCTTTAACCTTTCATTCAAACACAATTAATTTCATTAAACAAACTCATGAGATGGCAAGCCCCTGGTTACGATAGAATAACTGCCGAAATTATACGGGTTGAAAATGAAATGACTTCGTGATACTTACAAGATTATTTTGTAGAATGTGCCATGAAGAGGCAAAACCTGATGAATGGAAGCTAGGACTGATGGTGAAAACGGCAAATAATGAGAGGCCTGATGGATTGCAATAATTACAGTGGCATCACACTTATCTTAGTTGCCATGAAAATATATAGCACGCTTATTCTAAAGTGACTAGAGAGAAAGATTGATGAAAAACTGAGAGATGAACAAGTAGGATTTCGAAAATGTAGAAGTTGTATTTTAATTTTGAGAGATGTTTTACAGAAATGCGTTGAATATAGAAATCCCCTTTGGATGGCATTTGTGGACTATGAAGAAGACTTTGATAGTGTGCACCGGTCAGTTTTGTGGAGAGCCCCACGTTATTATAGAATTCCTCTTAAATACGGGAAATTGATTAAGTCTCTTCAGGAACATAGTAAGTGCAAAGTTAATGTTAGTGGAGTTCTATCAAATGAATTCCAGAATAGAGCAGAGTACAACAAGGGAATGTGTTGTCACCTATGTTGTTTATCCTCATGGATTTTGTAATGCGTAGAACAGTCAGAGATGGTGGAGCAGGACTGGACTGGATTGGTGATAGGAAATTAGCTGACCTAGATTATGCTAATGATGCTGTCCTTATTAGCGGTAACACCAAAAGATTTGCAATGCTTGCTTACCAGAACATATGAAATATCAAAAAAGATTGGGCTCAATATGAATAGAAGAAAGACAGATGATGAGAACAGAATATGCAATGGAAGATGATATATCATTGGAAGGAGAAAGGATTAATGAAGTAGACTCATTCAAGTATTTAGGAACTGTGAACTACATTCAGGGTAATTAGAATTGGCATTTAGTGAAAGGTTGAGAAAAGTAAATCAGACAATGACTAGAATAGATAAATAAAATCACCGGAAATTATATATGGAAATCAGGCTACATACACTTCAGTTAGATCTTTGTTACTGTATGGACATTAGTTGTAGTATGACAATGAAACAATCTCCAACGGATATAGTGCATTAGAGAACAAAGCCCTGAGAGGAGTATAGGGAGGTAAATGGCAGGATATGATTAGATATGAAACTATAAGAGAAATTTCTCGAGTGCCATTTGTGGATGAAGGCCAGATGGAGATGGTTTGGGCATGCTCTTCGCGCTCACCAAGAGAGATTAGTTCATCAACTTTTCATACTATTAGTATACCCTTGTGATTTTAAGCTCCTAAGACGTACTTGATAATCCTACCTTGAATGAATTATTCCTAACACTCTCTAATGAGAGTGGTTTTACTAATGCAAAGTATAAAACAATATGTAGAAAGATAAATATTAATTCATATGGAAGAAAAACCTATCTATAAGAAATTGTCTAAAAGATAGATTGTGTAAAGAAAGTCAGTTCGTTAAAATGTAAGGTCGAAATCAACAATGGAAAACACTTGAATCAAGTAGGTGTCCTATTATGAAGGAAACATTAGAGATCTTTATCAAGTTCCTAAAATAAACTGCGTATTTTTTTCATACTCTGAGCGCAGAGATTTTTTTTCTATTTCTTTTGATAAATAGGAAGAGAAACATATAAAACATACATTTCTTGAATAATTTTGTGTAACAAATCTTAATATTTATTGCCTTTAATTTACAAATTTATATTAAACAAGATTAACAAATTACAAACTAAGAGCTTATTAATCTCAATGAATAAAATAAAAAAAATTTTCTATTCGTTATTTCATAAAATTCACAATTTTGTTTTCTCTTTTTTAAGCTCAAGCCCTTTCTGGTGTAGGAGTTAATTGCAAGAAACCCAAGATACTTTGTGCATTATAGACTTTCATCATTGGTTTCATAAAACCCAGAATCTCTGTTGGCCCTAATTAATAATCCGCAGATTCCAAATGCGAAAATGAAATGTTTGGGGTCTCCTATTCACTGAACCATTGATGAATAAAGCCAAACCGAGCCTTTCAGAGAAATATGATTTCAATGTAATTTGCTAATACAATTCTGATCGAAACATTCATCCGTTGATACGATTTCAAAAATAATTCCCAACTACTCGTTATAAAATAAAGGCTCCAGCCATCATTTCCAGAATCGAATTGAAACAGGTTTGAACTCGACCAAGATTAAGGTGTTGTCAAAACATTACAAAGAAAATAGCAGTTACAAGAGAATATATAACGAAATTTAACATTTTGGAAATGAAAGCAACATCAAGAGAAAGACGAAGATAGCCACAAATCATTTTTAAATAGCTTTCAATTACTGTCTTTTGCTACAGATTATCTCTCAAGACAGACATGATACGTATGAGATATGCCGCCATTTTTTTTTACCTAATTGGAAATGCTGCGAACGAAATTGTCCATGTCTTTCTATTTTCCAAATATAATCCTTGGATGTGTTTTTATCGTTTCCTTTCCATTGTGCGAAAAAAGATAAACGTTGCGGCGTTCGAACCTTAAGAACATTAAAACTATATTATAAGAAACTGACTGCACGGAAACTAGTTTTTATTTCTAAAGATTAGTTAAAAGGCGAAGTTACTCTCAACAAGTTGTCCATTGCAAAATTATTCTCAAGGTAAAACGAGGCATATAAATAAATGTATAAAAACTCTTGCTATATTCTTACAATAATAACAGGTGCATTCAAGACCATAATAATGAATAAAAAAAAAATATATGTTTTATCTAGTAAACTAACATATTGTGTGCAAGGGGTTATTACATTACGTAAAATACAAAAGCATCAGCTTCAATATTTCCCCATTCAAACAATACTAAATAATTTTAACATATAGATAAAAAAAAGTTCCTCAAAACTTTTAAAGGCCTCAGAATCTTTGAACTTTATGTTATGCAATTGGTCGTCACATTGGAAAGGAAGACGTAAATTTTGATTTTTACCCAAAAGGGGAAATTTATTTCCATCGATTTGAAGAAATCAGTTTGCCGGTAAGAAAACATTTTGTTTGTTCTCATGAAATGATAATTTATGACCTGTTTATGACTAAACCATTCTGAAGTTAAGTATTCTTTTATAGGAAACTGAATGAAAGTCGTGTAAAAGTCCAATTTCCACCATTAACATCAGATTTTCCTTAATGCTCTGTACTACCATTATTTACCCATTTTGACTCATTTACCTTAAACAAAAAGGGATATCATAATTTGAAAAAAAAAATTATAAAGACAGAATTATTAACTATTAATAATATTGGCAATTACAATAGTGGTTTTAAGAGAAAAAAGAACGATCAATTCTCTCATTGCCCAACATAAGGTACACGAAAGTAATACACATAAAGACGTATACATTAACTGCTTTAAATTTCTTTTATTGAGGAAATCTCTCTGACGAAAATTGCAACAAGAGTCCTTAATAATAGGATACTAATGTAGTTCAGTCACTTATGCTATTAAGAGGCCTTTTCTAATCTCAAATCTATTTCATGGCTCGTTTAATGGGCTCTAGCATCGACAATAATGATAAAAATAAGTGTATTCATATCGTCAGTAATATATACTGATCCCCTCCACTTTCACTAATGGCTTTTGATGGTGTTGTTTTGAGGCAGGTATTGTACATAAAACTAAGCAGCCCGTTAATGCAAATGTTATTTATATCGAGGAATTACACTGACATTTTTCCAGATAAATTAATATAATTCTACTTCCAACTGTTCATATGCAGGCTGAGAGATGTTGACCTAATAAACTTCGTTTTCAATACAGGCAGTATTTAAGTTGGCTAGGTTTTAAAAAATTGCAGGCCATCATTGCAGGGAGTAATAAAGTTGATACAAACCTATAATATTGAAGTGGTATTTTTTGTAAGCTTGTTTTCTTATTTTGAGGCTTAGTATGAGTATCACAGGTTTCCTTCTTATCATAACTTTATCTAATTTAATTTTCTCGTCAATGGTTCTCGTGGCAAGCGCTCTTCGATTCAGTGTTTGGCGAAAGAGGTTTGAATGCAAGGGTGGCACTAAAGGGGGATTAAAGGAAGCATAAACCACATTCAGGTAATGGGGGAAGGTATGACCCCGTTAAGACGAAGATCTCCATTTCATAACAGTGCTTACAAAATAATTAACAATTTAACAAAGGCAAGGAAATGTGCAAAGGATATGAGACCAGTAATGTGCAACATTTTGGGAAAGGGTGAATGCAGAGGGAGTTTTTGGAACAACGGTGGTAATACCTGATAGAAAATAAGATAACGTTCACTGGAGGCCATAATGCTGTTTGAAAATGAGAAACATTTGTAAAAAACTAGACTTCCTCGCAATGTTTACGGAGGGGAATTTTGTTAAGAACAACAAGCTATCAAAATAAGCAGAGGTAACATACTAATAAACTGAATATCTAAATAATATGATGAAAGGACGAATAAAGTTAGACGTTTCGTGTATTTCAGGGAAAGTGTTGTCAATGACATTTAAATGCAGGGCGTAATTTCTAATGTAAACCAACATGAATTTACATTGCTCTTGTACAATTTAGTTTATGTTCCCTGAACTTGAAAGGTCAGGGCTATGGCATAACAGAGGTTTTTCTTATATATTAACTGATTATGTCGGTCACGCCAGGACTTGATGCACTACTGCAACCCGTCCAAAGGGAATTTTTTATAAAAGGGGTGTAATGGGCCTGGTATGGACCCCTGAACAGCATTCTTGGATGCACTTGGTCCCTCTGAAAATTTGTCATTTTTAACGTTGGAATTTGAGGGCTCCAGGAGGAGCATGGGAAACAGAAAACAGAATTGACCTAAATAACATATACTGATACGTCCCTATACGTCTACCTGCTGGGTCATCAGCAGCCATCGATTAGCCCTCTTTGGTCCTAGCTTGGGCGGAGAGGAACTTGGGCGATGATCAGTTGTATAAAAGGGCAGTCTTAAGGGCATTGTCCTACTGGAGCATTGTTACTGCCTTTGCCTCTGCCATTCATGAGCGACCTTTAAAACCATTAAAGTGAAAATCTCCTTAGAATTACTTGCTATGAGATAACACTTTACAAGGAATTAAAGATGAGAAATAATGATTTTCTATTTTAAATTCAGAAAATTAAGAAGGAAGCGTAGCTGAGAAAAATGGATTCAAGTAGGATGTAAGTATGAAAAAAATATCAAAGATTTGTCACTAAAGAACACAAATAAGAATGATTTGAGAAAAAAAGTTCAAAGTCGTTTCGATAACTTAGTGGTGGTTATCCTTCTTGAAGAAGTTTTTCATTAATTGTAGTGATGTAAATTAAAATATATTGTGTGCTGCCTTTTAAGGAGAACTTTTATTCAAAGAGGATAAATGTGTATGTATGTATGTGTTTATCCAAGAGAATTATACTCAATAATTAGAGTAATTGTTTCATTCGAAAACTAAGTAAATCTCCTTTATCAAATAAAAAAAAAAAAATTGAGATTTTATTAAAAGCTTGTGGTTTTTAGTACTGAATTGTACAATGTGGTAATGCAGGTATTAAAAAATTATTTTATTTACACAAATTTTTCCGTCAATAGGTTATTATCTAAAGTCCAACACTACAATTGTTCCAATTCATAAAAAGGAAACTGAAATTGCAATAATTTTCACCAATTTGTTTAAAGGAATCTTACACACCACATCTAGTTATAAAAAATATAACCTTACAATGGAGTAAATTATTAATACCGATAATGTAGAAGACCAAGCTTAAATTTGAAAAGAGAGAGAGAGAGAGAGAGAGAGAGAGAGAGAGAGAGAGAGAGAGAGAGAGAGAGAGAGAGAGAGAGAGAGAGAGAGCAGGTAAATGCTATATATTCAATATTAGATAAAAAATATGAATTATTTTAGCAAACTCATGTATGCTTACATTATACCGAATGAATTTTCTTTTCCACACAAAAAAAAAAAAAAAAAAAAAAAAAAAAAAAAAAAAAACGGTGACGGGCTACAGTTATGAAACTACTGTTATTTGTAGCAGTTAGAGTAAACAGTTCCAGTAAATGTATTCTTTCATTTCCATAAACGGAACGAAATGAGACTAAGATGATCTATTCGGGCCCATATTCTGTTTCAGACGCATCTTGCAAGAGACGCATTGAGCAAATTTACTCTTTTTATGAGGATGGATCGGAGAAAGAGTTCTGTGAGTTACAACTCTAATAAACTTTGGTGCTAAATAGAGTTGTAGTGAAAGTGAGAAAGTTTAATAGCGTTGAGCCCTCACTGAACTTTACAGCGCATTGGGAAGCAAGAAACTTCCAATTGAATCTAAAGTTAAAGTAGGCGAGTGAAAAAGAGACGTATTTTGGCTTTGACAGCTGTTGAAGACAGCGACGGACGGCCTTGGTTGCTTTAGCGGTTGAAGTTTGAGATATTGCGGTTAATCAAGCAGCTTCTTTGTAAACATGGTTCATCCATGTTGGAATAGGAAAGTATTTTGGTTAGATATTACTTTTACGAATTAGATTTCGAAACAGAATTGGTGTTCCCGTTTATTTTGTAAGGTGTTAGCAGGACCTTGAAATCAAAATGAAAAAGAATCACCTAAGTAGTTAAGATAGTTATGAAATTTAAACAATCCAAGTTTACAGCACCTATTCAGGGAAGTGTTGATAGCGCGATGAAAATACAATATTTCTTAGGATCATTGTTTTCAGGAAAAAGGTGCTCTTATCTATGGAAACCTTAAGCACAGTTAATCTTGCTATATACACAATATCCCATTCGTTTGACTACAATAAAAACATCTCTTGTGTCTCATTCCCAAAACGTACGGATGAAATTATGCTAGAATAAGAAAAGAAGTGCTTTCAACTGGTGCGGGTTAATACTACTGAAATCTAAATTTTGAACAAACGTAAATTAAAAAAGTACACTGTTCAACTTATTCCTATGAAAAATCGTCGTTATTTGGCAATGAATTCTACAAATATTACAAAAAGATTATAGAAATCCAAGGCCTTTGAATATTTAACATACTCACAGCATTACTGATGCGATTATCCTTTGACTGTATCAAGAATGAAACCCTTGTGCAGTTAAATAGAAGAGCCCTACATCATTATTTACCAAAGGCTCATTAGCAACTTTAGACTACTCAAAACTTTCTTATTGTCCATGGAAATGGTAACTGAAAGAATAATTCTAGAATATCATTGATAGTATAGCAAGGAAGTTATTTGAAAGCATTGTTATTGAAAATGCAAAGCAGGTGATGAAAGGACTGATCAATGGGGACGAACAATGTGGCTTTACACGAGGAAGAGGGTGAGTTGAACAAGTTCTTGTTAAGAAACTGTGAAATGAGAAGTTTCCAAGTAAATGGAAACCGTTGTAGAGAGGCAATGTAGAGGACAATGACAAGGTCGAGTTATATAAATGGGTTGGTTAGAGCAATTAAAACTCTCTATGATGGAAGTGAAATTTATTGTATGAATGAAGGGATTGACTATTTTTATGTAATATTTAGAAGTGGTAGAGTCAATGAATTCCTTTATCAGCTTAACTTTAAAAATAAAATATATTTCAATATCAAATTTTCCTAAAATTCATTTGACATTCTTTTATCAATCTCTGGTTTCCTTTTATTCTAGATAACCTAGAATAAAAATTTGATCCCTGTCTTCCAGCTCTAAAATGTTTAGAATTTAATCCATGTCAACCAGCTCTGTGGCTGGAAGGAGGCCGTAAGATACCATGGGCCTAAGGGTTACCTATATAATTTCATTATCATCTCGTTTGTTTGATGTCTTGTAGTTGTTCATTAAGGAAATATCAGCGCTTAGCTACTTGACAACTTAGAACAGTAATGAGGTAGATTATAAGGAACTAAATAAAATTCTATTATAATTATTACATTTCTCTCTCATCCATTTAATAAATGTAATATCTGAATATTTAGAAACAAATATATCACATTTTCTTCATTGAACAAAAATAGTACCAGTAAGAACTGACTTTTGTCAAAATATTAATCATTTTCACAGATATATACAATCTGCATAAAAGAGTTAAATATTAAAAGAAATAACGGAAAGCTATGATTGGAAGCTATTTCGTAACCAACAATGAAAGAACCTTTCGAACGTATTCATGCATTACAAAATTCTTCTAATCTTGGTCTGTAAAATAAGTGTAGGAAATATTTTGATTAAATGTCACCGAGAGAGAAGAAAATCTTTCTTAGCTTAATATGAAGGAATTGCAAATCCTTTGCATTGTTATCTCATATTTTTTTTTTTTTTTTTTTTTTTTTTGTGAAATGCATTTAGCAGAGCAATCAAGTTGATTACAGGGGAAATGGCAACGGGTAAGAAGATTAGTGGAAAGATTTGCTTGTTAACAAAACACAGAATAATGTGCAATGCCAAACAAATATAATGTCAGAAGATATTTTGCATACAGCTATCATGAAAAATTGCTAAAATCATCCACACTGCAAAGTTTAAAAGATTTAAATCGTAGCTAAATTTAGTGAAATTCTCCACCATATTTAAAAAAAAAAACGTGCCGGAATAGAAAGTTCAAATCTGAGGTCTTTGTGAGCCGTCATATCAAGAGGAATGTAAAAGATAATAAAGTAAACATTAGTAAGATAAATATTGAATGAAATAAAATATTCAGTTAAAATGGGATGGGGGGGGGATGTAAGCGCAATTTATCTACATATAGTTACACGAGAATCACAGCAAAGACCTAAACAAGAAGGTATGGGTCTTTACAAATTCAAACGATTTTCTATTATATGAATTTTTAGGAATTTGAACTTTATTTAGTTAGGGAATATCAAAATCATAGACAGCAGACCTCGAAAATATATAATGTCACAGTTCATGTCTTCGCAATACGTTAATATTAGTTTATAGTGGAAGACTATTACTTGTATGTTACTATAGAATGCCACAAAAGGGTTTCATTAAGGGCTACGTAAACTTAGTAATATCTTATTATATACAAAAAACAAATGGTGACCACCACGCCACAGAGCTTTATACTAATTAATCAACCACAAAGGCAATTATTGCCTACATCAACAGAATGAGACTGACAGTTGAAAGTGAACGATAAATCGCCGAAATATAAAAAGAATTAAAAACTCGAAAAGCATTTGGCATTTGACAGCGCTCTCAAGGAAGTAGATCCGTCCAGGAATTGCATTCACCTGGAACAGTTAAGGAGCAAATCCAATAAGAAAACGACCTTCTTGCCTGCAGACACATTTCGCGAAATGCGAGGGTTGCGATGCTTCGCAAATTCCGATACAGATCTGGGACTTCATCTAGTAAACAAGGATTATTCATAGCTTTATTAAGTTCTTTTTATATCACTTATATTGATCATGATATTACATAACTTGATAAAAAATTAAATTTTATTACTAAAGTGGTTTCATAAGATTTTCGCATCATTTTGTCAAATTAATTATATATATATATATATATATATATATATATATATATATATATATATATATATATACTTACAAATGTCGATTCATAAACCCATAACGTTGCCATGTAATTTCATAATAGGTATAACTCCTGCAATGTCATGCTGTAATTCGAAACTTGCAAACAATTAGTTACCAGACTAATAAAAGTATACATTTGAAAACATAATCATCACGCCATTCACACTTTACTGTATTAACCCTTGAAATAATAAGTATGCATGTCTCTGTTCTAACTTGATTATCACGACACTATCATTTGGCAATATAGGTGAATGAAGATAAGTAAACTCCTCACCCAAACAAATGAAACTGTAACGTTATACGAAAACTCGAGTATAACGAATCGAAGGAAGGCGATAGATTTAACAATACGGATATTGAAGCATCGTTAGCTTGAATTCTTCAACATTGGATCCCGAAATTAAACGTAAACATTTGATGTCAGTTATCTTCTGAAGGTAAGCGTTCTCTCTCTCTCTCTCTCTCTCTCTCTCTCTCTCTCTCTCTCTCTCTCTCTCTCTCTCTCTCTCTCTCTCTCTCTGAAATAAATAAATAATTTAATTCATTGACATTTCTTCTTGTACATATCTGTGATCACTTTTGGTGTCGGATTCCAGAAAACTTTAGAATAACATTCGATAACTCTTAGAACATTGCATTCTATAAAAAGAAGATTCGAGCTTAAATTCCTTTTCATTCTTGTTTTTGTTTGTGTCCAATTTTTATAGGGATTAGAAAAGGTTTTTATTCTTCGTTTGCTAACTGTCATATTTCTAAAGATTATCTAGACTCCTACAGAATTTGCTAACCTGGATACTTGAGTTTCGCAAAGTGGATCGTTGAATTTTTTGGTAAGTATGTAATCTATTCTTTGGTCTAATAACCTTAAATTAATTTTAACTAGAATATTCTCCTTAACGGACTTTCGTTGCAATTTTTAGATCTGTGATAAATTATAAAGTAAAATCTCAATTCCTTCTGCAAAAGCATTGGGCAACAAGGAGGAAAAATGCTGCAATATTCAAGTATTAAGAATTAAGCCATCGTCTATAAATGATGATTGTGACACATGTAGTCAACAAGAAATTTACTAACATTTTACAAAACGAGAAAGTTTCTTCTTTGTCAGTTTAGCCATGAAATCTTCTGCCAACTCGGCTGATCTGTAAACATGAATTCTTACACACATTTCTTTCCATTTCAATGTACATAAAGAAAATAATCCTCTGAATTAAGATGCATATTGCATCCGGTAAAAGCCGTGGATAAGTAAACGAACGAAGGCATTTTTCAAATAACTTCATCATTTCTCATTTATGACAAAAGGCAAAAGAACAGAGTAAAGATTAGCAATACAAATACAATTCAACAAAAACTGTCGTCCATCGTTCATAGGTGCGGTGACGCTAGTTTTCATAAATGAATCTAATAGTCTTAAACACGAACCATTGAAGAAAAATGTGCATGAAATAATCATATCTTTAAAGATATCCCTCAACATATCGAGAGAGAGAGAGAGAGAGAGAGAGAGAGAGAGAGAGAGAGAGAGAGAGAGAGAGAGAGAGAGAGACATTAAACATTATATTTTCTTAGTATATTGCCAACCTTAACACTGAAGAAAAAAGTAGTTAACTCCTAAACAACTTTGTTGCAAGTCTGACAAACTGCTTGCGGCTGGAGTTAGAAAACAAAAATTCTATCTCAATTGCATCAGAAATGAAATAGTTTTTCAGTTAAGTAACTTCTCTATATTTAAATCTATGTGACTTGGAAATACTACTCCATCAACGCAGCTCTTGATGAAAATCTGTATTTGGAAATACATTTTTATAATGAAACATTTAGAGATTAATTCGAGGAAAGGGTTCTCAAAGGGCACTAAGGCTGAAGATAGACATGTAAGTGTAAAAGTTGAAGATATCAACAGTTGACTTGAATTTATGATATTGCTGTAAGTCTGTCGGTCTGTTTCAAATACAAAAAAAAAAAAAAAAAAAAAAAGACTTTCATAAAGGAGGAACGTTTTTATCTGTAATTTATTTGCATAGGTGAGATAAACATAATTCTACGTTAGATTTATGATAAATGGATCATATATTTTATTCATGTATGACTAACGATAAATTGTATATTTCATTGGAAACTCCAATTAGTCAATTACCAGAGCAATAAGGAACTTTATAACACTCTTTGAAACTGTCGATATGCTTTATCTTTGAGCTTGCTGAGAAGGTTCAGCTTTATGTACTCAGTTGCTTAAATGTAAAATGGAAGTATAAGTCTTAGCTGCTGATTCACTTTGTTTGCATGATTACAATTGCTGACTTCAAGCACTACACCGAAGGAGGAAGCTCAGGAATATTAGAAAACCCAGACGTGTCACACTAAATTAATGATCCCCCAAAGCGACTAGTAAATAAACACAACCGAGGAAGTGTGGGTTTATGTCCGTTTCTGGTATCAACCGATTCTGATATAATCTTTTCCAGAGATTTTATGTTAAAATAAAAAAAAAATTCAATAAACTGAGAGTTCTAGTCCCGGATGCTCTTCATGGGCTCGTCTCGGCCTACGCTTGTGGAAGACGCAGTTAAAATTTTCAGAGTAATGATGCTGAGAAAAGACTAGGTTCTGTTTGCTTTATATATGTAATTGGTGCTTGAGAATCAATTTAAAAACAAAAATACACCAGTTGTTAAGTAGTAAATGAAAATCCATGAATACATGGTTTATTCTTTATGGAATATGAATCTTTGGTTGATAAAATTACGAAAATACAGGATAGAGTAGGCATACCCCCTGCGTCGTACATTTTTCATAAATAGAGACCTGGTGAAGGAACTTAAAAGCCGCATAAAAATACGTTTTCACTTCTGAAAAATTTTGTCATCGTCATTATTTCGGAATATATACATATATATATATATATATATATATATATATATATATATATATATATATATATATATATATATATATATATATATATATATATATATATATATATATATATATGGTGTGCTACTTTTATAAGCACACATTGAGTATGTGTTGTTTCAGATGTGTGTAACTGGATAACAGAATACATCTTATTAGCTTTAAAGTATTTATTCTATAAAAACAACAGAGTTAAACATCTCCATCACTGGAGGAAGCTGGGTTGGTCAGATGACCAATTCTGGTGAAGTATAGATATGAACTGACTAACTTATCGATATCACAGATATCGTATGCTTAGTTTATATAAGTTTCGTCACAATCTCGGAAGACACCTGCATCCGGTGACGTCACAAACTTTCACACGCTGAGGCAATGTGTTGACAGTTAAGAAAAATGTCACATTGTCGAGGTTGCATTGTACGTCCTGTTTATGATTTGAATGACTACAGCAAGTCCCACGGCTAGCACCTTCATCCAACATGACATATTACGTCATGTGTTTTAAACATGTAATATTAACTATTTTAATTATTACATCAGCTCGGCCAGCTATCTCAATTTTTCACAAAAATTTAACAACAAGCCAAAACATGGTTACTAGGTGTGACTGGACATATGTATTATTCTTTGTTTAACTTTAGCCATAATCAACCGAGGACGAATGTCCAAATAGGCACATTAAAAAATAATAACAATAATGCATATGAAAAAGATATTACCAAAGCAAAAAGAAAAATGCATGATAAAATAAAGATCATATATATGGTACATTGCTAGCAAATGATTATATGGTACCAAAATAAAAAACTACTGACTTACATATGATTCGGTAACTTGTTAAAGAATAATTGTTACCTTTGTCAGAAACATATTAATATAATACTCAATTTTTTAGTGCACAAACACAAATTCCTGGTACGTACACGTACCACGGTTTCGTACATATATATATATATATATATATATATATATATATATATAGGGCTGATATATTTTATTAGATGCCCATAGATTCATATATATATATATTTTTTTTTTTCTCTTTTCTTTTTAACATTCCGGCTTATATATTTTTATTAGATGCCGAGAGAAAAAATTATTTATATCTTTTTTTTTTTAAATGTTGTTTTAAATGTATTTTTAACAATGCAAATGTAGAAAATTTCTTCAATTACATATTACTAGCGTACTAACAGCTTTTCTTACAAACACTTCCCGACAATTTACTCCTTTAGCGAATGAGGTGGCCACTACAACGGCTTTAAACTGAATCAAGTATGGAGTATTGTCGGGACTAGGCGAAACGTTCCTTTGTAGCTGCATGCTGTGCCGTAACCTACGCCAAACAAGGATGTTCACGGCGATAAATATCACCGCTATGAACGCCAGACCTGCTAGTAGTATGGGGTGAAAGATTTCCTTATAAGTCGGTGACAGGTGGTCCCTTTCGGTAAGCTTCATCAATCGCTTTGCCACATGTCTGTTATACGGGAGAGGGAGTGCTGGCATTGTAGAGGTCCACGTGAAGTTCGCGAAGTAGGCTCGTTCTCTGATGAGTGTCCGTAGACCAGTCACCATGGAATTAGGGGAAGTCCCGATACAACCATCTGCTGCGACGAAGATGTGTGTGAAGGACGTGGATCCGTCAGGGAATGATACATTGAAGCCATCCTTGTCGTATCGTATCCACGAGCCATTGTTCAGTCTGCAATTGAACTCATTATTGTCAAAGGGATAAAGCTTATCCAGACAATTTTCACTTGTATGGGAGAGAGCACCGTCTAGCACTATACCTAACTCGCATGAATCCAATAAGTTTTTATGGAATTCAAATGAGTCAGCTGTACATATTTTTCTATCCATTGCGTCTGAACAGTGAGTTAATTGATTTAAGTCTTTAATGACCGTATATGTTTCCTTGTCTGGGGAAATCAATATGTGTCCTGTAAAACTGGATATTACTGGATTTGAGTGATTCGTCATGAAAGTCGGAAATGGTGATATCCTGTAAGATTGCCAGGCATCAGAAGAATCAAAGGGAATTGTAATCATAATCTTGTTATTATCTACGTTTACTGTAATTAGGCTGTAATAAAATTCTAACCTATGTTCGTCTAACAAAGGAACATAGCCTAGTTTATCCCTTCCGTTCTCCAGAATTAACTTTAAGTAACTTATAGGCAATAAATGGGGCGACAATACACCTTTAGTTGCTAACGTGATAGCTTCTACATAATCCTTTGATTTCTCAATGAAATGTGCAATTCTGTTATGTATGTGATCTATCTTTGAATCATAATACGTTAATGTTGCCAACAAATCCTGTACTTCCATAATCTGAACGATTTTATTTGAATGTTCATTTACTAAATACATAATTTTATTGATTGAAGCTAACTGATTCCTTAGTTCTGACATAATCAATTCATCTTCATGAGTCAAGAACTCAATTTTCTTATTTTGATTACTAATTTGAAGAGGATTGGAAATTCCTAAACCTAAACTTGCAACAGACCCAAAAATGCTTAATGCAGCATAAATAAACGGATTCTGTCTTTCTTTATGTTCGTGTCCTACAGTCCACATCAAAAGGTCATAAGCCAAAGATCCTGTCTCGTCAGTCTTATTTTTCAAGTCATCATATAGCATCTCTGCAACTTTTAATGTTGATCCAAGCAAACTCTCTGTAGTCAAATGAAAATGTCTTCTATGCAACTCATCCAATGAGGCAGAAAACCTTGAAATGGCAGTTCTTAAGCTAGTGACATCATTCTCTTGAAGAAAAATTGCTTGCATATTCACTTCTACAATTACGTTGGTTGATGTAATAAAAATGTCTTCTTGTCTTTCAACTATAGTGCCATATTTAAAATTTATACTTTTAGTTTTAGAGCTCATCCCAAACGAGAAAAATGTCTGAGCGAACAATATCACTCCCAACAACAAAAAAATTCTTCTTGGAAACCTGTAACGAGAAAAATATATGTAATTACTCCTGTATTAAAAAGAAAACTTTTAATCACATAAAATAAAAAAAATTTTCCCTCACTTCTTTTCCTCTCTTTTCTTTTTAATTTCTTATGTGAGCCAATGGTACTATTCTCTCATCCGTGGGTTGGGATACGTTTTGAACTCTAAACCTATTAGCCGTTAATGTTTCCAAAATGTTAAATGGGCCTTCAAACTTAGGTGTTAGTTTATAATTGAGCCCTTTTCGTACATTGATTTGAATATATACGTTATCACCCACGGTATATGTTTTAGTTGGTTTCGCTGTTTTATCATGATTCCTTTTCATTATGATTTGTGATTCTTCTAAATTCTTTCGAAGGATATCATATCGACTTATACTTGCATTTATACATTCTTTTAATGGATTTGATAGATTAGTTGTAGGCGTTAATACATGGAAAGGCGTTCTAACTGGGGTACCATACAATGCTTCATGCGGTGACATTTTAATTGATATATGATATGAATGATTCAGAGTACTCAGTGCCGCCGGTATTGCATTATCCCAGTTGGGGTCTGATCCCCCTAGTGTTACCCTCAATATATTCAATATCTTCCTATTTGCTCTTTCCACTAGCCCATTCGACTCTGGGTGATATATCATGGTATTTATTTTCTTTATGTTGAGGAATTCACACAATGAGGTAAGAAAGTGATTATTAAATTCACCACCCGAGTCTGAGATTATCATGTGTGGAATTCCATGTTTACAAATGTAACACTCGTAAAACTTCCTAGCGCATTCAATCGCAGTTTTAGTTTTAAGCGCTATTAGTTCTGTATATCAAGTTAAAGCATCCATAATTACTAAGAGGTGCTTATTTCCTCTGTCTGACTCGTAAAATCCTGTTAACAAATCGAAATGTATTCTTTCAAAGGATTGATTGGGCACAGGATAAGCTCCTAGGCTGACAGGTGTTTTCGTATGCCCTTTGTTTTCCTGACATGTGCGACAATTAGCTATGTGTCTTTTTATATCTGTAAGCATTGTATGCCAATAAAACAATGATTTGGCTTTCTGTGACATTAATGAGAACCCAGGGTGTCCATGTAATGGATTTGAATGCAACCAATTCAGGACAGTGGAAATAAGTGAGATTGGTACTACTACCTGGTCGTTAGTTACATGTGGTGTATTGCGGGTTTTCCTTGTCACAGTCCTACACAGAATATTATCTTTGATTATATAATTCTGCTGCTTATACTTTATATATTCCTTTTCCTTATGATTGCCTTTCAAAGCATTTATAATTGTTTCTATTTTCTGATCTTTTCTTTCTTCAGTCTGTAACAATTCAGCGCTCCAGCCTAAATCTTCCTGTTCAGATATTGTTTTTACAATAGGCATGGATGTTGATATATCTATTAATTCAGCTAAAGGCTCCGTACAAGATGACATGGGGTTGCGTGATAATGCATCCGCAATGATAATTGCTTTCCCAGGTAAATACCCGATTCTTGCGCCAAAATCTTGAATGATCAAATGCCACCGAGTTCGTTTAGGGCTGTGGTTGAAGCCTTTAAAGAACTCTGTTAGTGGTTTATGGTCAGTAAGAACCTTAACGGGATAACCGTAAATTATGAACTTAAAATGCACTAGCGAATTAACAATAGCTAGCCCTTCCTTGTCTATTACTGCATACTTACTTTCGGAAGTTCTCAATTTTCGAGAATAGAAAGCTATCGGGAAAAATTGTTTATCATATTGCTGAAGCAATACCCCTCCTACTCCTAAGTCTGAGGCGTCTGTTGCAATGAAGAATTCCTTACCGAAGTCAGGAAATTTTAAGATAGGAGAACTACACAGTTCATCTTTCAAAGTATTAAACGCCTGTTGATGTTGCTCAGACCATATGAAATCTACTCCCTTCTTCGTAAGATCAGTTAAAGGAGCGGCTATTATTGAATAGTTGCGTATAAAACGCCTGTAATATCCACTACAACCCAGAAATTGCTGTATTCCCTTGACATTAGTAGGTATGGGAAAATTACGTATAGCCGACACCTTATCATGGACTACTTTCAGACCTTGGCTTGACACCATGAAACCCAAATATAATAATTCTGTTTTGAAAAATTCACACTTACTAATCTTTACCCTTAAGTTATGTTGTCTTAATCTCTGTAGTACTAGTTCTAACTTACGTAGATTTTCTTCTAAGGTGTTGGAAAAGATTACAAGATCATCCATATAGGCATGCAATATATCCCCTAACAAGTCTCCAAACACTATGTTAATCATTCTTGTAAATGTTATAGGAGCACAACGTAAACCAAACGGCCTCCTTAAGAATTCATAATGTCCCCTGGCTGTGCTGAAGGCTGTGTATGGGATACTATCTTCTTCTAATGATATTTGGTGAAAGCCTTTAAGTAAGTCCAAACTGGTAAAATATTTATTCTGACCTAACAAAGACAAAATATCGTCAGTACATGGCACTGGGAATCGATCAGGGATCGTTTCCTCGTTTAGACGACGAAAGTCGACGCAGATACGCCATGTTCGATCTTTTTTCGGTACAACTATTAAAGGAAAATTATAAGGGCTGTTTGATTTCCTAATGACTCCTTCTTCTAGCATTTTACCTACTTCATCATTTATTTCATTCTGGAATTTCATAGGGAGTCTGTACGAGGGTACATAGATAATTTTCTGCTTGTCTTTTAACCTTATTTGACGTTCGATGACATCTGTTTTTCCTAAGGATCCATCCGTAGTGGAAAAAACATCATGATATTTAGTTAAAAGTTCAAAAATTTTCTGCTGAATTTCTTCGTCTTGAATGTCCTTATTGATTTTATTTTTAATAGATCGCAAAAGGGATTCATCCGCAACTGATTGAGAGTGATTGATTTCAGCAACGGTAAGAATACGATGTTTATAAACTTCTACATCCAAGATATGTTGATTTTTGTGAATTACTAAAGTGTTATTTAAATGATTACAGACTTCAATATTACATTGTTGATGTGAGCCTACTGTATAAATAGCTTGTGTGATAGACAATCCGTTAGTTTTCAAAGTATCGGAAAGGATTAATATTTCAGATCCAGGTAATGTTTTCTTTATTTGCACTATTAAATTCGAAGGTAGGTTTGGTTCGATAGATTGCGTGCAAGATGATATTACGGGTGAACGAGAATTCTGCTGGGTCGCGTATATTATTTCTTTATTAGTGAGACAAGTTATTGGTTCTTCAACGTACGTTACGGTTACATTTGTCGTCTCCTTTTTATCCAAAACTGATTTTAAGGTATTAGAAGACTTATAGAATTTCCCTTTGATATACACGCCGTGCTTGTCAGGAGCTAAGATAATGTTTTGATTTCCCATAGATGGGTATCCTATAATTACAGCTGGATACATATTAATGTTTTTTACAACAACAAATGTATCGGCAAACGTGCGATTACCGAATCTGAACTGAACATGAGTTATGCCTATGACATTTAATTCATTATTTCCTATACCCGAAAGTCTAATTCCGGATTTTTCAATCGGAAAGTTCGAAAACAACAAATAATGTGTCTTCAAATCCATGATATTACGTGGACTACCAGAGTCTAAAAATAACGTAAAGGATTTGTGTTCTAAATTTACAGCATATAAGGTTGGCCGTAACTCATTTTGGCTTATCATTGTATGAATTCGTTGCAAATCTACGGGAGCATGCACTGTTTTACTTAATTCGGCCGTGTGTTTCATAGGAAAATCTATTGTCTCACAATTATCTGATAAAACATTAAATTGATTATTCAATACTATTGATGTTGACATGAATGACCTTGACCCAACATCACTCTCTTCCCCTCTAGAGTTAACTATGTGGTATTTACTTTGCTCTGCACATTCTGAAAATTAGTCTGACCTTGCGAGGTCTGGTTTGACGACCCAGGCTCAGCGATATTTGAAGAAGTGTTTGTTTGTTTTGGACTCTGAACTGCATTGACATTTGGTTGTCTCTTCTTATTGTTAAAATGAGGATTTTTCTTTTTATTTCCATATGGAACTGACTGCGGAATTGACTGTGTATTTCTGGGATATTGTTGTGTCTTACGCGA
>NC_090728.1:145117622-145137622 GCF_036898095.1 Palaemon carinicauda
CCTTTGTAGCATTTTCGATAGACTAATAGTATAGATGCAGAATAAGATTGGGCCAAGTATACTCGCCTGGGGTACCCCTCTGTTTAAGGGTTCATATGATGAATAAGAGTTTCCAATTTGTACACAGTAATTTCTACCAACTAAGTAGTCTTTTAGGTAATCGAAGGTTTCATCTTCAACGCCGATGGACAGTAGATCATTTAGTAGCAGTCCATGCACAACTGTATCAAAAGCAGCACTGAGATCAAGCAGTATTAGTATACCACATTTATTTTGATCCATCATTTCTAGCATATCATTTACAACAGAGCAGATGGCTGTCTCCGTGGAGAATAGTTTTCTGTAAGCAGATTGGTTGTCAAGAAAGCTTCTATTACTTCTATGCGACTGATTAGTTGTTCAAGAATTACATATTCAAGCACTTTTAAAACAAAGAATGCATTAGAAATAGGTCCATATGGGCTTAATTACTGGTAGTCCAGTGCCAATTTCACAAATGGTGTGACTATAGCCCTTTTCCCAGATTTAGGAAACTTGAATTCATCAATGCTTGCATTTGCTATTCTCATTATTATTTCGGGTAGGTTAGAAAATTCTCTCTCTCCAATTACTTCAGATATTGGCATAGGATTAATTGCGCAGTTTGTTTTTTTGCTTTCTTGATAATTCTGGTGATGTCATCTTGTGTTATGTTGTTAAATAGTATAAATTTTGTCTGTGTTCCTGGTGTATCATTAATCTGATGCTGAGTATTTACAAATGACCTGATCATCTATTCAATTTTGCTTTTAAAGAATACTAGAAAATTATTTGCTAGTTCCTGGTCACTGTATCCATCAGGTACCTTTTTTTCTTTTACATTTCCCATTATACCATTCACGAGACGATATAACTTATTAATGTCTGTTGCTGCTTCGAGGATCTGTCTTTTATAGTATTCACTTTTTTTTCCTTCTTAGTACGTAGTTATATTGACACGCAGCAGTTTTGTATTCTACCCAAGTACTTTCAATTTTTAACCTATTCCACTTTCTTTCTTTGCGTCTTTTCTCCCTCTTTTTTACCAGAGGCTCTCCATCAAACCAAGGAAATTGGTATTTTACAGTAAGTTATAGTCTCTCCATTGGTGGGGACATGGTACCATTTTCACTTTTACTCACTTTATTGCAAGTGGTCATAAGACCGTTAGCACACTTAGATCCAAACAGACGTTGGTCATCATGATCACAGGGAATGTTGATAACTTCTTCAATAAATACGGTAGGAGAAAAATTTGATTTATGTCTAAAGTTTATTTTCTTTACTAATGCATGTTTCTGTAGAGGTAGACTAAACGTAATAAGTTTGTGTACTGGGGAGATAGTACATTTCTCTTCAACTTTTATAACAGATTCAATATTATTCATGTCATCACTTAGAACTTAGTCTAATGTATGCCCAGTTTAAGTAGGTGTACTATCGACATTATTCACTAGTCGACAGGATTCTAGTAACTCACTAAATGCCAAAGCGTCAGGATTTCATGCGTCATCCATCCAAAAACTGAAGTCTCTACAGATAACTAATTCGTTTTTTTTCCACGATAATCATCTCAATGAGAGCACCGAATTCTTCAAAATAGATACTAGTGTTTGTTCTAGGGGGTTTGTAGATGGTTATAAAGGATATGTTTCTTTTTTTTTTTTTTGGCATAAATTTTATTTCTATATACTCAAAGCTTGTTACACTAATTCTTTTCAACTTTTTGAGATTTGAGTAACTTTTATGAATAAAGAGTCCGACACCCCCACCAGACATACCTATTCTCGGTATGTGAATGAAGGCAGGTGTGGGGGTGTCATTTTAGTAATCTTTGCCTTGTCCAAGGTTTTTAACCATGTTTCAGATAATGCTAGCATATCCAAATATTTCTCGTTTATCAATTCTCGAATTTGAGTAATCTTATTACATATAGATTGTATATTTACATAGCCACAGTTTATGACATCCTTAGTAACCATGATCAGTATTTTCTGCAAGTCTTTTCAATTCCAAGTCATAAGCTTTACAGTCTCTAGAATTTACTGTGTGGTCACTTGGTTTGTTTAACTTTGTGCAATTTATATATTCGTACTTGACACTTGCGAATTACGCTCCCTAGTGGAATGTCTCCCTGAACATTTCCCGCAGACTTGATCATCATTCTTAGACTTGCAATCTTTTTCCAGATGTCCATACCTCTGATAGTGGTAGCAGGTGATCACGTGGTACCTATCACGTATGTTATAGATACCACATCGTAACGAAACTTTGTCCCCATTATCATGAATAGCCCCCAGAACTTCAGGATCACCTTTCAGCACAGTGTCAATGCCCTCCCACCCCCGAGTCCTTTTTCTTCAGGACTACACTTATCTTATCTTCTATATTTTGGATTTGGTCCAGGCAGCGATTTCTTTGAATCAAAGCTTTTACTACATCATCTTTATCATTGTATAAATAGCATATCATTATTTTTGGTTTTAGTTTTCAAATTTTTCTCGTTTCAGTGTCAGCCACCATTGTCTGAATTTTGTTTGCCGTCTCTTCTCAGATCATATTATTTGTAAAGTTTACAACAACATTTCCATTCGTAGTTGACTTCCTGTTATGTATAGTAATGTCTCTAAGTGCTTGCTCAACCTCACGTTTTCTTTCATTAATTTTAGTTGTTGTATTAGTTGATTTAATTACCAACAATTTTTTTCCCTTAAATTTGTCAGCAAATGTTGGTTTCTCCGGTTTTGGGTCTATCAATGTTTGGAGTGTTGCTTTAATTGATTTCATATTCATGGCAAGAATGTCAACTTTGTCAGTGAGGTCGGTGGTCTGGGTGGAATTTACTGCGTCTGCGGTAAGGTCTGCAAGTTTGTTTTCCAAGTCATCTATTTTCGCGTCTTGTTCATTCAGGGCCAGATGTCTCACGCTCACATCTTCCTTTAATTTTGATATTACTATATTGTTTTATCTGGCTTCACGTACGCAGTGTGAGCAAAACCAATCTAGGCTATTCCGTTCATTATCAGTGATGTTTATCGCTATATGCACACATTTCTTCTGGTTGAGTCTATTACATTCACATACTATCCATTTTTTCCGTTCTCCCTCCGTGTTATTACATACGAGGCAGACATAGTTAGGAGCAGACATAGTGTACTGTTTATTATCACTTAGGTGTCTCCATAACACTAACTAATATCTTCTTAATGTACGGTTTCCTATCGCTTAGGTTTCTCCATAAGACTACCTAATATCTTCTCAATGATATTCTAAGCGAAAAACACAACTCTAAAACACGACTCAAGGCGTGTATAACAGAGCTCCACACAACACGTCCACACTCTAGCACTGCCAGAACCTAAAAGGTAGGTCTATTATGACCAATATTTGTGTTATTGAAAACTATGGATTCTTATATACATTATTGGGAAGTTTTCTTTTATTTTCATCTCAAGTAACGGGTGGAAATGGACTATCTGAATCGTATTTAGATAATATGCCGGCAGGAATTCACTCCCCACGAAAGTTTTGGATAGATAATATTTTCATCATTATTGATTATTAATCAATAATTATTAAAATTATATATATATATATATATATATATATATATATATATATATATATATATATATATATATATGTGTGTGTGTGTGTGTGTGTGTGTGTGTTTGTGCGTGTGTGTGTGTGAACAGCAACAAAAATTATGCGAATAAACAAATCCTCGTCATACTATCAAGACAGCTTCAAGAGGACGGTTTCGAACTTTATATCGTATATGGAAGAATAAGAGAAAAAACAATATTCGAAAATTATTTGGGAAATATGAAAATAAAATCGTGAAAAACCCCTGTGATGGAAGGAGTTAAGATTTCCCGAGGGACATAAGACAAGCTTCAAACAGCAGACTGAGATTTTTAGGTGTCCAACTAACAAAGAACTCCTGTAGTTGTTAAACTTATAAATTTGACAAATAAAAATATTGTATTATCTATAAACTATTCAGATTATATATTGTGGTCGTGCATCGTATATATATATATATATATATATATATATATATATATATATATATATATATATATATATATATATATATCTCGAGATATGTATGCATGCATACGTTTGTAAGTAAGGATATATATATATGTATGTATATATATATATATATATATATATATATATATATATATATATATATATATATACATCCTTACTTACAAACAAACGTATGTATGCATGAATATCTTGATATATGCAAGAAGCCATTGGTAAAAATTAGATCTTACCTGAGATTAGACATACGGGTGAAAGGTACGACACACGCACACATTTATAAGAAATAACGTTGAGATATCGAGTTAAGGTTGTAGAAAGAACCACATCATGTTATGGCATAGGAAACTAACCAAGCTTGTCTCTTACCATTTCTCTGAAAATGGCCGCCGGAAAAGGCAAAATGATTTATTGCAACCATACAACAAGGGAGGGATCGTTGGCTCTAAAAGGAAGGTTTCAACATCCCAAAGCGACTTCGCAGAAAACTGCTTCTCCAAATGCAAGAATCTTTATAAAGCGGCTCTGTGCATAAATACTTACGTCTTTGCGATAAAATTCTCTTATGAAGATGTTCCACGTTATATCATAAAAAAGAATTTATTGATTCGTTGCTATAACAAACGAGAACAAATTATTGCTTGATGTTAAACCTATAAGTATCAAATATCAATTTATTATAATCAAATGAGACAAAGAATATTGACACTGGTGAGTTTCACTTTGGATAAGGCAATTGTTTCTCAAGGAATACCCACGAAAATAACTTCTGTTAGCCATTGGGAAAGTTGAAATGCTTATCTAAGAAAGCCAGGGTAATTTTCACTATTGGTAATTAAGAGGGATGTGAATGGAGTATGGGATAGTGATGTTCTTATTTAATGTGGATAGCAAAAATATACACATGCGAATAGTGAAATTTGTTTTTCAAAGACAAATTTAAAAACAATTGTGAACATTCGAATGGTTAAGAAGCAAAATGGAGACCTGAAAGGCGGAGCAATAAGATTAATAAGGAGATATTTATTGTTATGGGGACTGTTTGAATGAGAGAAACGGCGAATCACAGGATAAATGAAGAAGGGAAAGATTTGAAATCCCTTTAAAAGCTTTCCAGAGTTGTTTTTAAGAGCAAGATTTGTAATGTATGAGGTCATTGTTTAGTTAATTCTCTTCAATGGAAGTCAAAAGTGCAGACTGGAAGTTAATGACACATGAGTGTAAGTTAATTTCAGCAATGCATATTTCTAAATCATGTGCTTTATAATAATGTTACGCTGTAAAAAGCGGCTATTCTGGTTATAAGGGAAAAAAAAAGGCTGAAATAGTTCCCCGGATGTTACGGAGTTACATCATGGCGTTCGAGGGTTCGCTAGAGTAATTTCTTTATTTCCTTTCCTCACAGGACTGTTCTCCCATCAGGATCCTTTGGAGTTGTAACATGCTGCTTTTTCCACTAGGGGTGTGGTTTAGCTTGTAATAATAATAATAATAATAATAATAATAATAATAATAATAATAATAATAATGATAATAATAATAATAATAATAATAATAATAATAATAATAATGTTCAAAACTGACCCCACATTAAAAGGAAGCAGTGATTCCAGGAATACCTTAATCAAGTTTAAAACTTCTGGCTCTTAAGAGCATTCCTTCGACAACAATGGTCAAGGTTTCAGTTGGGGTTTCATAGGAGGTATCGTAAAGTTTTTCACTGTGGCTATTTGGCATAACTATCAAGGATGGTGGGTTATAGGCCAGCTATAAACTTGATTAATAATTATTCAACCGACGCCACGAGTCAACATTAACAAACCCTCCCGACTTTAATCGAGCCATCGCTGTAAGAATTGGGCGGGTAAATGTACTTTTAACGAAGAATAGCCTTATATTGTCTTATACTGTCTTGATAACTATGTGTCCGCACATGCAGCTTTGGCAATAGTGTCTGTTCTTAATATTATCGTAGCCACTACATCAATAGTGATTCCTTACGTATAGCAAACCTCCAGCATCAACAATGTCCGACATCTAATCTGTCTGCACCAGTAATAGTAGCTAAATGTCCTTTGAGAATCTTTCCGATGTCTACTGTATAGCCTGACAACAAGGATCTTGAATTGTATTTTTTTACTTTTTAATTTTATTTTTACAAAGGATCACAATCTTACAAATTGCACTTTTTGGCATTTTAGAACCCAAGCTGTAAATATGCAAACACCTCTTTATGGAAAAAGCATTTGAATTGACATATACTTTTTTTTTTTTGTACGCGCCATTGCCCCAAATCACTTTATCTGTTTTATTTGTAAATAAAAATTAGACTTTTTTAATTTAGAATCAATATTATTCCGAGGTAGTTTTTGCCTACACTGACATTTGGGGTAGATTGAATATTAAATCAGCAATTCAATGAGGCTAATCAATGCAAAAGCGAGATGATATTGTTTTTTATTGAAAGTGCCCTCAATATACATCGAAAAACCAATGCACTATTTATATATGTCTATCTTGGATAAATACACTTATATAAGGGCATGTAGATATACATAAAGGATTAGTATTGTGGAAATGGATTAATAAATTTTATCTCTAAAGCTTAAATTAAGGAGAAATATTACATTGTTATCCTCTGATAAACAACAAATGAACTGAAATGCACGTTGAAGTCACGGATGTTATTGTACATTTATCTATGCGATTAAATGATTTATACTAAAACTCAAATACCTTTTATCGATAATGGATTAACCAAAATATAAACTTCCATCAGAAAAATATTTCATTTAATTTTTCACATTTTGCATCTGCAATTCAGTGCACAAAAGCCAAGAGAAAATTTTTTAGCACGTTTGACATTTCATCATAGCGATGTCGAAAAGATAACATTTTGAAAACGAGAAGTTTTGGAAATACGCAAAAGAAAAGAAAAAATTTAGCCTTCGTTTTAAGTGAAATTAGCGAGCAATTGTAAGAATATGCTGATGTTTCTTTACATATAGTGTATGATCGTATAATCTCTTCAGGAGACTGCAGAAATTCTCTTCACGAGTCGCAGTGAATATTCAGATAGATTTAGAGGCTGTGGATTTCTTTTCTAATTCGCAAAAGTCACAGCAGATTTTTTTTCGGAACAGGATTCATTCCTTTAAAAAAGGAAACGGTTAATCTCCATCGTCTTCTCTTGTGTTTGGTTTCAAAGGAAGTAAAGAAGAGTTAGAGTAGAATTAATCTCCTACAAACCAGTTGGAATTGATTTTCCATTTCCTTCACTCCTTCGCGGTGAGAGTGGATCAAAGGCAAGGATATGGATGACAATTCTTTTGTTCGATGTAATATATATATATATATATATATATATATATATATATATATATATATATATATAATTATATATATATATATATATATATATATATATTTATATATATATATATATATATATATATATATATATGTATATATATATATATATATATATATATATATATATATATATATATATATATATATATATATATATATATATATAAATTCAATGGTTGATTCTGAAGCTTTGCCATACGTAAGGATCAGGAATCACTACTGATGTAGTGGCTATTATATATATATATATATATATATATATATATATATATATATATATATATATATGTATATATATATATATATATATATATATATATAAATATATATATGAATGTGTCTAAGAATTAGCATATATACTGTACATACATGTATGTATATCTGTACAAATGTGTCATTTCATATATATATATATATATATATATATATATATATATATATATATATATATATATATATATGTGTGTGTGTGTGTGTGTGTGTGTGTGTGTGTGTGTGTGTGGTGTGTGGTACTGTTATAAATAACATTAGTGTTCTCTCTCATGTCTCTTCAATGTGATATAGATTTGTTGGACTTGTAGGTTACTTCTTCTGAATAAGTCTAGTTAAGTTAACTTTAAAACAGTTTACTAGTAGCTCCATCACAGGAGTATGGATGGTTTGATCGGATGACCATTCCGTATGACAATTGAAATAGAACTGACATAAATGTAAGTTTTGGTGATAACGTCGTTTGAGTTATCTCAGCATTTATTACAAATATGATTACACAAGATTATTAACGGAAGCCATCTGGTTCCGTGCAAAGATCAAATAAGTCAACTGTTTCTCACAGGATGCTTGTGTTGAATTTATTCTTCATACAAAATGTTACCTGTGCAATGATTTAGCTTGGTCTTGACTTGACTGTTATGACTTGACGTTCACACACTCCTAACTTCTCCAATGATCCCTTGGGTCATGGGTTATTATGTATATATTACATTAGCTCGGACAGCTACCTTCAAATATTTGAATAACTAAAATCACGTTAAAAATATGTTTTCTAGGAGTGTGACTGGATATATATATATATATATATATATATATATATATATATATATATATATATATATATATATATATATATATATATATATATATATATATAGCCATAAACAGGTGATTAAGGACGAATACATACCTACAGATATGGTCAAAAATAAAGAAAAATGCATGGAAAATACAGATCTATATGTGGCATATTGGTAGCAAATGATTGTGTGCTACACCCCCCCCCCCCACAAAAAAAATTAAAGCTGATGTACATATGATTCGGTAACTTGTTAAAGAATAGTTGTCACCTTTGTCAAAAATACAGATTATTATAATATGGTAACTAATAAAGAATATTTGTTACCTTGGTAAAGATATAAATTCAGAGCACAAACAAAAAAAAATTCCTGGTACGTACACGCACCACGGTTTTATATATATATATATATATATATATATATATATATATATATATATATATATATATATATATATATATATATATATGGCTTATATAATTTATTAGATGCCCAAAAGATACTTTTATTTTAACATATAGGGCTTATATATTTTATTAGGTGCCCAAAAAACGTTTTTCTTTTTTTAAATGTTTTTAAAATGCAAATGTCCTAGAGTCTCTCCAACTACATATTATTAGCATACTAACTGCTTTTCATGCACTTCAGTATTCCAGACAATTTTACTCCTTCGAGTGAGTGAAAGGGCCAATTTCAAACGGCTCTAAATTGAAAAGTTTTCAAAAAATATGGAGTGTTGTCTGGACATGGCAAAACGTTCCTCTTGAGCTCCACCTTTTTTTGCCTTAACCCACGGCAAACAAAGATGTTAACGGTGATAAATATTATCACCGTAACGCTGATTGATGCTAGCAACACGTGGAAACGAAGATCTGTATAAGTCGGTGACGGGTGGTCCATCTCGGTTAATTTCATCAACCGATTAGCCACTCGTGCGTTGTATGGGAGAAGAAAGGATGGGATTGTAGTGGTCCACGTGAAATTCGTGAAGTAGGCCCGTTCCCTGATGATAGTGTTAATTCCTTGGACCGTGTAATTCGTGGATGTACCGATGCAACCATCTGCTTCAACAAAGATTTTGGAATAGGACGTGGATCCGTCCGGGCATGATACATTGAACCGGCCTTGTCGTATCATATCCACGAGCCGTTGTTCAATCTGCAATTGAACTTATATCATCAAAAGGATAAAGTTTTTTCAGACAATTTTCATATGTATGGGAGAGAGCACCGTTTACCACTATACCTAACTCGCATGAATCCATTGATTTTTTATGGAATTCAAAGGAGTCAGCTGTACATACTTTATTACTCATTGCCTCTGAACAGTGAGTTAATTTATCTAAGTCTTTAATGACCGTATATGTTTCCTTATCAGGGGAAATTAATACGAGTCCTGTCAAACTGGATATTACTGGACTTGAGTTATTCGTCATGAAAGTCGGGAATGGTGATATCTTGTATGATTGCCAGGCATCGGAAGAATCAAAGGGAACTGTAATCATGATCCTGTAATTTTCAACGCTTACTGTAATTAGGCTATAATAAAATTCTAACCTATGGGCGTCTAACAAAGGGACATACCCTATTTTCTCCCGTCCATTCTCCAAAATTAACGTTAAGTCTTTTATTGGCAACAGATGTGGTGATAGATTACCTTTATTTGCTAACATAATAGCTTCCACATAGTCTTTTGATTTCTCAATGAAATGTGCAATTTTAGTATGGATATGATCTATTTTTGAATTATAATGCGTTAATGTTGCCAGCAAGTTTTGTACTTCCATAATCTGACTGATTTTGCTAGAATGTTTGTTCACCAAACTCATAATTTGATTAATTGATGTTAACTGATTCCTTAGTTCTGATAAAACTAATTCGTTTTCATGTTCTAAAAACTATATTTTCTTATTTTGATTACTGAATTTAAGACGATTTGAAATCCCTAAGCCTAAACTTGCAACAGATCCAAAGATGTTTAGTGCAGCAAAAATAAACGGGTTACGTTTTTCAAGGTTAGTGTGTCTTACTGTCCACATCAGAAGGTCACGAGCCAAAGATTCTGCCTCGTAAGTCTTATTTTGCAAGTATTGGGATAGCATTTCTGCTACTCTTAGTGTCGGTGCAAGTGAACTCTCTGTATTAAAAGGAAAATGTCTTTTATGCATCTCATTTAATGAAGCAGCAAACCTTGAAATGTCGCTCCTTAAGCTAGTGACATCATTCTCTGGCAGAAAAATAGCTTGCATGTTTACTTCTATAACTATATTGCTTGCAGTAATAAAAACGTCTTCTGTTCTCTCTACTACAGTGCCATATCTAAAATCTATACTTTTAGTTTTAGGGCTCTTCCCACACGAGAAAAATGTCTGAGCGAACAATATCGCTCCTAACAATAAAAACTTCATTTTGGTAACCTGCAATGAGAAAAATATATGTAATTACTCCTGTATTAAGAAGAAAAAAAATGTTAACATACAAATATCATATAAGTTTCATAGATAAAAAAAAAATCCCTCACTTCCTTCTCTCTTATTCTAATTTCTTATGTGAGCCAATTGTACAACTCTCTCATCAGTGGGTTGGGATACGTTTTGAACTCTAAATCTATTGGCCGTTAATGTTTCCAAAATGTTAAATGGACTTTCATACTTAGTTGTTAGTTTGTAATTGAGTCCTTTACGTACATTTACCTGTATATATACATTATCACCCACGGTATATGTTTTAGTTGGCTTCGCCATTTTATCATGATTCCTTTTCATTATGTTTTGTGATTCTTCTAAATTCCTTCGAAGGATATAACGACTTTTGGTTGCATTTATAACTTCCTTTAAAGGATTTGATAAATTAGTTGTAGGCGTTAATACATGGAAAGGCGTTCTAACTGGGGTACCATACAATGCTCGTGCGGCGACATTTTAATTGATACATATGAGTGATTCAGAGTACTTAGTACCGCAGGTATTGCAATATCCCAGTTGGGGTCTGATCCCCCTAGTGTTAATATTAATATGTTGAGAACCTTCCTACTCGCTCTTTCTACTACCCCATTCGACTCTGGGTGATAGATCATGGTATTGATTTTCTTTTTGCTAAGGAATTCACACAATGAGTTAAGGAAATGATTATTAAATTCTCCACCCGAGTCTGAGATTATCATGTATGGAATTCCATGTTTACAAATGTAACACTCGTAAAACTTCCTAGCGCATTCAATCGCAGTTTTAGTTTTAAGCGCTATCAGTTCTGTATATCGAGTCAAAGTATCTACAATTACTAAGATGTGCTTATTTCCTATGTCTGACTCGTAAAATCCTGTTAATAAATCTAAATTTATTCTTTCAAAGGGTTGATTGGGCACGGGATAAGACCATAGGCTGACAGGTGTTTTCGTGTGCCCTTTGTTTTCCTGACAAGTGCAACAATTAGCTATATGTTTTTTTTTATATCCGTAAGCATCGTATGCCAATAAAACAATGATTTGGCTTTTTATGACATTATGGAGAACCCCGGGTGACCATGCAATGGATTTGCATGCAACCAATTTAGGACAGTGGATATAAGTGTGATTGGTACCACTACCTGGTCGTTAGTCACATGTGGTGTATTGCGGGTTTTCCTTGTTACGGATCTACACAGAATATTGTCCTTGATTATATAATTCTGTTGCGTATACTTTATATATTCCTTTTCCTTAGGATTTCCTTTCAAAGCATTTATGATTTTTTCTAATTTCTGATCTTTTCTTTGCTCAGTCTGTAATAATTCAGCGCTCCAGCCCAGATCTTCCTGTTCAGATACAGTTTTAACAATAGGCATGGATGTTGATATATCTATTAATTCAGCTAATGGCTCCGTACAAGATGACACGGGGTTGCGTGATAATGCATCAGCAATGATATTTTTTTTACCTGGTAAATACCCGATCCTCGCGCCAAAGTCTTGGATGATCCAATGCCACCGAGTTCATTTGGGGCTGTGACTAAAGCCTTTAAAGAAGTCGGTTAGGGGTTTATGATCAGTAAGAACTTAAAATGCACTAGTGAATTACAATAGCTAGCCCTTCCTTGTCTAAAGCTGCATACTTACTTTCGGAAGTTCTCAGTTTACGTGAATAAAAAGATATCGGTAAAAACTGTTTGTCATATTGCTGAAGCAATACCCCACTTGCTCCTAGGTCTGAGGCGTCTGTTGCAATGAAGAATTCCTTTCCGAAGTCAGGATATTTTGAGATAGGAGAACTACACAGTTCATCTTTCAAGGTATTAAACGCCTGTTGATGCTGCTCAGACCATATGAAATCTACGCCCTTCTTCGTAAGATCAGTTAGAGTGGCTATTATTGAATAATTGCGTATAAAACGCCTGTAATATCCACTACACCCCAGAAATTGCTGTATTCCCTTGACATTAGTAGGTATCGGAAAGTTACGGATAGCTGACACCTTATCGTGGACTACTTTAAGACCTTGACTAGACAGTGTAAAACCTAAATAGACTAATTCTGTTTTGAAGAATTCACACTTACTACTCTTTACCCTTATGTTATGCTGTCTTAGTCTCTATAGTACTAGTTCCAGTTTACGTAGATGTTCTTCTAAGGTATTAGAAAAGATTACAACGTCATCCATATAGGCATGCAATATATCCCTTAGCAAGTCTCCAAACACTATGTTAATCATTCTAGTAAATGTTATGGGAGCACAACGTAAACCAAAAGGCATACGCAAAAATTCATAATGTCCCTTGGCTGTGCTGAAGGCAGTGTATGGGATACTATCTTCTTCTAATGATATCTGGTGAAAGCCTTTAAGTATGTCCAAACTGTTAAAATATTTATTCTGACCTAACAAAGATAAAATATCGTCAGTACATGGCACTGGGAATCGATCAGGGATCATTTCCTCATTTAAGCAAAGGAAGTCTACGCAGATACGCCATGTTCGATCTTTTTTCGGTACAACTATCAATGGAAAATTATAAGGGCTGTTCGATTTCCTTATGACTCTTTCTTCTAGCATTTTACCTACTTCATCATTTATCTCATTCTGGAATTTCATAGGGAGTCTGTACGAGGGTACATAGATAATTTTCTGCTTGTCTTTTAACCTTATTTGACGTTCGATGACATCTGTTTTTCCTAAGGATCCATCCGTAGTGGAGAAAACATCATGATATTCGGTTAAAAGTCCCAAAACTTTCTGCTGAATTTCCTCTTCCTGAATGTCTTCATTGATTTTATTTTTAATAGATTGCAAAAGGGATTCATCCGCAACTGATTGAGCGTAATTGATTTCAGCGACGGTAAAAATACGATGTTTATAAACTTCTATATCCAAGATATGTTGATTGTTGTGAATTACTAAAGGGGTATTTAAATGATTACAGACTTCAATATTACATTGTTGTTGTGAGGCGACTGTATAAATAGCTTGTGTGACGGACAATCCCTTAGTTTTCAAAGTGTCAGAAAGGATTAATATTTCAGATCCCGGTAACCTTTTCTTTACTCGCACTATTATATTTGAAGTTACGTTCGGCTCGATAGATTGCGTGCAAGATTATATTACGGGTGAACGAGAATTCTGTTGGGTCGCGTATATTATTTCTTTATTAATGAGACAAGTGATTGGTTCTTCAACGTAGGTTACTGTTTTATTTGACGTCTCCTTTTTATCCAAAACTGATTTTAAGGTATTAGAAGACTTATAGAATTTTCCTTTGATATACACACCGAGCTTGGCAGGGGCTAAGATAAAGTTTCGATTGCCCATAGACGGGTATCCTATAATTACAGCTGGATACATATCAATGTTTTGTACAACGACAAAGGTATCGGCAAACGTGTGCTTACCGACCTTGTACTGAACATGAGTTACGCCTATTACATTTCATTCATTATTTCCTATACCCGAGAGCCTTACTCCGGACTTCTCTATAGGGAAGTTCGAAAATAACAAATGATGAGTCCACAAATCCATGATATTACGTGGAATAACAAAGTCAAAAAATAATGTAAAGGATCGGTGTTCTAAATTTACAGCATATAATGTTGGTCGTAACTAATTTTGGCTTATTATTGTGTGGATTTGTTGCAAATCTATGAGATCCTGCACTGATTTATTTGATTCAACCGTGTGTTTCATAGGAAAATCTATTGCCTCACAATGATCTGATAAAATATTAAATGGATTATTTGATACTACTGATGTTGATACGAATGACCCAACATCACTCTCTTCCCCGTTGGAGTTAATTATGTGGTATTTGCTTTGCTCTGCACATTCTGAAAATTAGTCTGACCTTGCGAGTTCTGGGTACATGGCCCAGGATCAGAGTTATTTGAAGCACTATTTGTTTGTTTTTGATTTTGAACTGCATTGACGCTTGGCTGTTTCTTCTTATTGAACTGAGGATTTTTCTTTTTTATTTCCATAGGGAATTGACTGTGGAATTGACTGTGTATCTCTAAGATTCTGTTGTTGGTTACGCGAGTAGCATCGACTATATGAATGAGTTGAACTGTTATGTATTGAACAATATCGCGTTCTGCAGTCTGCGATCAAGTGACCTTGACGTTTGCAACTTGATTATTATTAACTACGTTTAATTGTTGTGGCTTAGTTTCATTTTTTGCAAAAACTTGTGTAAAGAAGGGATCAAGATCAGTACACTTAGACATGTGCTTCTTTATCTGTTTATATATATATCTAATTCTGTACTTTCGGGCGTTAACTTTTTATCAAAACACCGCACTAAAGCTTCTGACAACATAAGTGTCATGCAAGTTAAATACATTAATCGTAAGAAATCTTTCACGGCGATGTTATCTCCTATAACCCATGTGGAATTACCTAAAATATCCTAATATTCATCTAGCCTATCGGCAATGAGAGCCGCTCTTTCTATAACATTAAGCTAAGTCATAGTGGTTTGATTAAGTGTATTTCTTAATGTTAAAACTTCATCTAAGGCTTCCTCACCGCCATAGATTGCACGTAGTCTAAATTTGAAATCGTCCCATGTAACTGCCTCTTGAAAAGAAACTATCCTAAGATACCCACTTGCATCTCCTTTAGAAAAGTCTATAAAACTTTTAGTCCCTTGTAATTGTACAAATGGGTCTATGATATGTTTTGCATTTAAGTGAGCGTCAACTGATGAAATCCAAGACTCGACATTCTGAGGTAAGAACCCATTGACCCGACCATGAAAAGGAAGGATAGCTGAACGTGCACTTACTAGGGTTACTACCGGAGGGGAGTTACTAGGTCCGAGGGTGGGGATACTTGGTCCGAGATTTACAGGAGGTGTCATGTTTACTTTAACTTTTTTTCTATCTCTTCGATTCCTTGCGATCCTACCAAAATCTCTATATGAATACAGATGTCCACTGCGAAAATGCATAAGCATTATACAATAAAGATATGTTGCAGATTATAATATAATCCCCCAAAACAATGATACTAATATAAAGATATTTCCCGAGAACTTCTGAAAGAAAACGGAATTAGCACAGAGAAAAAAAATTCTAGACGAGAATTCAAAGTATAATACAGTTTCCTTTAATGAATTAAAAATGAAGATTTGCAAATAACTCACCCCAGCAATAATGGACGATCGACTCGTGACAACAAACACTTCCCTGCCTAAAACTGAATGAATAAAGAAATGTACTTAGCTTTCAGTATTTATGGGCGATGGACGATGACATCATTTCCTCTCTCTCTCTCTGGTTTGCGAGAGTTTAGCTGTTTGGATGAATGTTTTCGATTTGATTTCCCGTCGTATTGTTGAATGTTTTATTTCCTGGATATGATCCTTATATGTTTGTTTAGCAAACGTTGATAAAGTTGAATGCCATTCCTTCGTCTTCTTAAGATGATGATTGAAGATCCTGGTCCTCAGTTTGTATAAGATTTATAGTTGATGTTCGATGCATTCACTTCTTTGGTGGACGTAGATACTTCGTCGTAATTGTAGATTCATTACTGTTGTAACTGCTAAGTATTACAGTTTAAATTGCTGGTTTTTAAAGTTGATAACGCTGGTTCTTAAAGTTGAATCGCTGCCACCAATTGTTGGTGTGGTACTGCTATAAACATACATTAGTGTTCTATCTCATGTCTCTTCAATGTGATATAGATTTGTTGGACTTGTAGGTTACTTCTTCTAAATAAGTCTAGTTAAATTAACTTTTAAACAGTTTATTAGTAGCTCCATCACAGGAGTATGGATGGTTTGGTCTCAGCATTTATTAAAAATATGATTACACAAGATTATTATCGGAAGCCATCTGGTTCCGTGCAAAGATCAAATAAGTCAACTGTTTCTCACGGAATGCTTGCGTTGTGTTTACTCTTCATACAAAATGTTACCTATGCAATGATTTAGCTTGGTCTTGACTTTCGCATCCTCTTATGACTTGACGTTCACACACTCCTAACTCCTCCAATGATCCCTTTGGTCATGGGTTTATTATGTATATATATATATATATATATATATATATATATATATATATATATATATATATATATATATATATATATGTATATATATATATATATATATATATATATATATATATATATATATATATATATATGTGTGTGTGTGTGTGTGTGTGTACGTTAGTAGCGTGTCCATGTCAACATACACTATGTATTTTAACGGGAAGATATTGCCAGGCAGGAAAGATACACCTAGACTTCTCATTTAATAATTCTTCGATGTCATGTACATGTCCTCATATAATTATAGACTACACAATAAAATATGAACAAATAGGTATTCATAATAATGGTAATATATATATCAATATGTTTTTAAGAGTAAATAAAGAGGAACACCTCATAAGTGGGATTCACTGTAAAAATAATAAATATTTATTTCAGAATTTCAGAAAACAGGAAAATAATAACACAGAACTTTTATACTGCTAATTATTTTGAAGGTCTTAAAAAATGTTAAAATATTGAAAACTATTGCCCAATAACTACATTGCAGATCGATTTTACCAAAAGAACAACACAAAATTCTGCTTTTCTCATTCCAACAGCGAGGCTCCAATAACGCTTTTCCAATTAACAGTTTTTTTAGTTCAAGATAAACTTGAGTGAAAAACAATGTTTAATAATCCTCAGTTTAATAAGGAATATATTTGTTGAAACATTTTGGCTACAATGTACCGTGAAGTTAATGTTTTCGAAAATCGTTAAACTAATTCTACATTTTGCGAGGATGAATATCTTGTAATTATCAGAATTGGGTTATTGGGGCTTTTTGGAATATTTATAACTACTTCATAGTATTTTTTGTTGTGAAGAAAATACACATAACCATATTATGAAAAGGAATATGACAGACAATGCTTAGAAGGCGTTCCTACTCAATGTCCAAATAATCTAAAACTCTAAATATCTTAATGGAATTCTCAAACACTTTTCTACTTGATGTTAGCCACTAGGAAATATTCCAACAAATATGAATCAAAACAAGAAATATTATATAACAATAATCAAATACCCAATTTGTGTCAGTGCTTTGAAAATCCCATTTTCTTCTTGATTTAAGTGGAAAAGTTATTGAAAAAAAGTTTTTTTTTTCTTTCCCTCACGCGCGACGTATACTAGGACAAACCAGATCTATTTCTGGGATCATTTTGAAAATCAACAACCATATAAATTCGCCATCTTTCAATCGAAAAGAATAAAAATATACTTCGCTCTGCGCAGAATTTCGTAATCTGTTGTAGGCCCAAAAAGTTAATATTCTTTGACCACAACAAACAAGACTTTCATTTGTTTTTGTTTTTCATTAAGAATAATAAGATATTAATTAAAGAAAAAGCATTTGGAATAAGTGAGCTAAAAGTTTTTATAACACGAAACGTAAAATAAATATCTTGCCAACATATAATCGCCTTTTCGTCTCAGAAAACCAGCTCTTCATCCCAATAATAGTATTTCTGAGTGTTGTGCTTTTATTCCTTTTGGGAGGCAGGATCCATTTTGCCATATACCATTGTAGTCGACAATAGAATTAAGATTTATCACCCAGATGGCAAGTCCCAAATGAAAACGGTTAGAAGTGGATATTCCGTAGGACCCTCCCCCCACCAAAAGGACATATAAATCTACATATAAATTCTATCTATGGCAAAAGATTGGGAAAAATTTGAGATCACTCTAGGGCCATAAATATGAACTCCGCCTTTTTTGGAAATATATTTCTAGCTTGGTAGAAATTTTAGGGGAAAGGGAAAACCTTTCAAATCTGACTAAGAAATCCTTGAAACTATTAAAGACATATTCTGTGATGAACATGGAAAAGTTTAATTTGCCATTTGGATAAGAAAATGTACTAAAATGCATGGACATTAAAGAAATACTAATCTATTATTAATTCATTAAGAAACCAAATCAATTCGGGAAATATCATCCATCCCTTTATCTGGAATTAGCTTTTGAGACAGCAAGTCCAAGGCTATTTAGTAATTGTTCTTGATTATTTCCATAAGTTTCATATAAAAGTATTCTGCATATACATGACCCTAATTCAGATTATCATCAAAGTTACTAAAACTAGTCTCCTACCACGGTATACTCTCTACGAAATTTTAAGAAAAACTAATCATAAGAACTTGTATTGAATTAAAGCAAAACTACCTTATATGTTTAAAATAAATATCAAAATAAACTGATTACATGCCAATAAATTATAGAATATTGCATTGTGAATTTATTATAAATTCCATTTCATTATCATGAAAATTACGGGATTGTTTTTAATATATCTTCTTTCAAGGCCATCAAAATTGTATACCATTCTCTGAAGAATAGTACGGATAGTTGTTGTTTAATAAATGTGTCTTAAATTATCTTGACAACTGTCAAAACCAAGGCATCAAATAAGAATTAGATATATGACGATTTCTTTAACCACAAAATACTCTTATGGCAAAACTTTACATTATTTTTTGGCTAAATAATTCATTATATATATAGCGTAACACCCCAAATCGTTGTTATATCATGCATTACAATGATTAGAGAAACTGAAAGTAGTTATGAAGAATTAACTTCTGGAGAAATGCATAATGCATTCTATATAATGCCAGATTCAATACAATTGAAGTCGCGTCGTATAAAAACACTTTATAAAGATGCAAAAATGAAGTAAATAAAAATACTCGGAATGATTTCATTATTTCATGATCATGAATAGTTTTAAAGAACTGTAAGAAAACATGGCATTTCTAAGAACATAACACGACCCCAATTCTGATTTTTTTGTTTTCGTCTTCAACTTTCTTTCTTTTTATTAGTTATGAATTGAAATTGAAAAGTATGGCCACTACCAAATCATATAAGATATATAAACTCACTTAATGATGTCACAGGCCATTGTATGAAATCTCCCACATACGTCGACATCAAAGCTCCTTTCATCATTCCAGTTACTTAATGGAATATGGA
>NC_090728.1:145157622-145180122 GCF_036898095.1 Palaemon carinicauda
TGACATAACTTGGTGTGCCTTCATTTTTCCAGTATGGAGGTAACAATTTTGTTACAAATTTACCTCCACTGCTTTGCAATGAAAACAATTATAATTTCCCCCCCCCGAAAAAAAAAAAAAAATAAATCAAATTCATTTTCATCATTACGAATGATAATTGTTGACTGATTGGTTAGCACATTGTGTAAAAGAAAAACTTGGTAAAGAATGTAGATTCTATTTGATGTCACTGTTTATTTTTTTAAACAAACTGAGATGACAAACTATCTGAGGAAAAGTCTCGTATACACACACACACACACACGCATACGCTCGGGCGCGCGCACACACACGCACGCGCGCACACACACGTGCGTGCACACACACACACACACACACACACACATATATATATATATATATATATATATATATATATATATATATATATATATATATGTATGTATGTATGTATATGAAAATAATGATGTTGATAAAAGAAGCGGAATATGCAGGTTATTCAGTGCATGATTTAGGGCACTGTAATCTTGGGTTGGAGAAAAGAATTGTAATTTACCCTTTATGTGAGAAAACGTCTACCCAGAATCTATGTGCAGACAGACAGATATTCCATTCTACAGATGATCCTCACCTACTCAAGTTGGTCAGGACTAGCCAAACGGATATAGAATTTCAGATCATCAGATAGGGATGATATGAATTGCTTTTTTTAAATGCATAAGACGTCTTATCCTAACGCAGTAAATTTCAAGTACAGTCTGAGAGAATATTTGCTTAGGAAAGAAGTAGCCCCGACAAGTGACAAGTATAATAGTAACTACATGCGATGAAAATCAAGACTGCCTATATCATACATTATTAGTCAAGTGTTCATCTCTACAGGGGAAAAGGGCAAATAAAGTACGATGAATTGCCTAGGAAATTCATCTTAATAGTGTCAGTTTAAGATATTTTGAATTTAATCAAGAATCATGGATAGGTGATGAGATTCTTGACGTAACTAACATGGAAAGAGAATGAAACACCTGCAAGTGCAATCAGTTCTGACACAGAGACGGAATCTTTGCGGTATATAAGAGGTTATATAGTTAAAAAAGTTCTCCAAATTCTAGCTAATCTAAAAAACAAGGGTCCAGTGTTGTTCGAATGATAAATGTTGGATAGATGTAACGAACACAGATGATCTTTATGTAACCTTTTATTCTTTCTTTTCCCAGTTAAGTGAGATGAGAGAAATCTTTTTAGCTGTCCACAGCGAAAAATTTAAAGGGGTTGGGGTTGGGGGTGGGGAATTATTGCATAAGAACTCTTTATGACCAGAGGAAACTTCCAAGTGGCCTTACCTTTTGATGTTATATTTCTTTGCTAAAAATGTCTAATTTATAGAATTAGGCATTCAAAAATAAAAGTTAAATGTCAATAAAAAATCAAGAGATTACAGAAGTTTAAATCGGATATATATGAAAATTGTAAAATAGATATAGTGTAAAAGAAGTGATAACTTATTTATGAAACTGCAGATAATATCTAATTTATATATGAAATTGTGATAGAGAAACATCGTAAATAAATTGGGAAATAATTAATGAAACTGTAAATCATTTCCTATTTATATTTCTATACAAGTAATGAACTGAAATTATTTTGTTTCCTGTTTTCTCCAATGATGTTAGATGGGTGAAGAGTGGTATAGTAAACAATATATCAAATTTCCATGAGAAAGAATATCAAAATCCAAAAATAACTTGATTAGCATTGGGTAAAGAGTGAAAATACGCAAGGGTTCCTTTAGGGCAAAGGCGTTGATGACGTCATGTGCAGAAGTGGCCTAAATCGTATCGCTGCCCGGCCGACCTTATATATGTAGACCTTGAGTACCTCCTCAACCAACCCTCCCCCTCCCTCCCGCAACACATCTTGCTATTTTTTGCTTTCCCAGCATTTAAAGAACCTCCTAATTACTATACAAGAAAAGGATAGCTGCAGAACTGTATAATTTTGGAATAAATGGAGAGCGTGCTCTTGTAAACAAATACCCATTTCATAAACACTCATCATTTCTGTGAAAGATCACGTTTCTTTAAACCCCATCATTCTTTTTCCTAATTTAGTTCTTCTGGTGTTCTCAACCCATCAAGATGGAGGCAACGTATGTTCAGAGTAAAAAAGTAAAGATGAAATTATGTTTAAATGGCTATTTTATATTAAGAACAAAGGTGTAAACAATGTGAAATGTGAAATGTGCAAGGAATTTAAATGTTCTGCTCGTGCTATCACTGTCCGTGTTAATATAGCAAAAGAAAGTGGTGGCCACAATCATGCAGGATTCACTGGGAAAGTCGAGGCTGCCAGACTTCAAGAAAACGTGAGAGAGGAGATGATGCAATGAATAGTAGGGATACACCCCATTATGTTGTGTCTTCTGCTTCAATGGGGATTAGTGGTGCTGTTGCCGTGAAACTCCCCTCAATATCAAATATGAAAAGGAATATACGTAATATACGAGCAAAGAAAAATGATTCTCTTGCTTTGCCTGGAAGAGTTTATGATTCAGGTCCCACAAATGCTCGTATATTAATTTTTTCGACCCAGAGAAATCTCGATTTATTAAATCGTTCAGAGCACTGGTACGCACACAGTACTTTTAAAACATACCATCGATTTTTTTGTCAGTTATATATATATATATATATATATATATATATATATATATATATATATATATATATATATATATATATATATACATATACATATACATATACATATACATATACATACATATATATATATATATATATATATGTATATATATATATATATATATATATATATATATATATATATATATATATATAATACATGATATACAGTCAGGATATATCACACCCCTCGTTTATGCACTATTACCAAACAAAACCCAAGAGACCTACATAAGATTCTTGCAAATTGTTAAAGAAAAAATTCCAGTATTTGAGCCGGTAACAATAATGATTGACTTTGAATTGGCCATGACTAGGGCTATACGACCTGAATATCCAAGGATAAAATGCCTACTCAGATATATATATATTTTTTTTTTCGTAAATCCCTTTATCGGAAAATTCGAGCAAATGGCCCTAAAGTACGGTACGACACCGATGCTGAATTTGCTCTTCAAGTACGTCTGTTATCGGCATTGGCATTTGTACCTGTTTTCAAGGTTGAAGAAACCCTCCAATATCTGATTGCAAATGAATTTTTTCAGGAGGAACTTCAAAGTGTGGTTGACTCTTTTCAAGATACCTGGATCGGGCGGTCATTTAGAAATAACCGTAGACGTTCTCCTTTGTTTAGTCATGAATTAAGGAACTGTTCTGTTTATGTTATGGAAGGCATGCTCAAGACAAACAATGCAGTTGGGGGCTGGCATAACAGCAATTAACTGCTAGTCATCCATCCATTTGGAAATTTATACAAAGATTACATTGGGAAAAAAAAGTATACATGAGTTACGAATTGAACAGTATTTGGGAGGTGCCAGTATCCCTGTAGGCAGAAAAATGTATTGTGACTTTGGAAAAAAGGTTGAAAAACATTATTATGAGTTATGAGTTCTGACATGTGGCATATAATATTTCAGTGTAATTGATTACATTTTGATCTTTTATTTTTTAACCATTTTCTTTGCAACATGAAATAAAATTATAAATTTTAACCCTAATAATTTGTCAAGTCCTTCCTTGTTTTGATTTAAATAATTCATAACCTTATTTTTTTCACTCTTTCTCACTAATATGTAATAATCAACTATTGTCGATTTTTGGGCTCAAGCCATGTCGTCCTGATGGAAGTTCCTATAGGGTAGCTTCCTAGGGTATATTACAACTACGGCGATATTCCCAGAGAATTTACCTTAAGGTACCCAGAATTCTAACTCCTGGAGCGAATATCCCTCATGAAAGGGATATCGCAACATATCAGAGGACGTATTCTTGACACGCCACATGGCAATCTGCACCCCAAACAGAGATCACTTTTTGAACATCCAATACTATGAAATACGCTTTCATTTGTGTAGTTGTCATGGCAACGGTCCAGCTCTAATGTAAACAAACTTTTACTTACGGTAAACGAACTTTGGAAAGCACATTACGATAACTCTATGAATAATATTGATTTATATTGAAAAAACATGATTATATATCATAATTTCATGTTGACACAACGTAAAAAAAAAAAAAAATCATCGAGTAAATGGGAACAGAATGACGAGTGGGTAGTTCATAAAATCGGCAACAGATGGCAGCATGCTGAAGCCAGATAAATCGTCAACAAAAGGCGCTAAGCATAAAATTTCTTACGCGGTGTGGAGTAAAGTCGTTCTCCGCAGTGAAAGGTTATGAATCTGAGTAAACTAAAGTCGTTCTCCACAGTGGAAGGTTATAAATTTGACTAAACTGAAGTCGTTCTCCGCAGTGGAAAAAGTAAAATCCGTGTATCTTTTTTGGTGTCAGGTAAATTTCTCGAAGGCAATTACTCGACAGTAAACTTCTCGAACTCAATTGCTCGAAAAAAAAAATCCCGATGAAACAATTTCTGAAATGCAGTATCTCTCGATAATAAATTTCTAAATTTTTCGAATGCAGTATTTCTCGATAGTCAATTTCTTGATCACAGTTGAAACTCTTTTTGTACAGTAATTAGGAGGTTCTTTAAATGCTGGGAAAGCCAAAAGTAGCAAGATATGTTGCGGGGAGGGGGGGAGGGAGGGGTTGGTGAAGGAGGTACTAAGCGTCCTGGAACCAACATCGTCAACATAATTATCCTAAGAAAATTAGTGACGTCAGCGTACATTTGGTATATATTCAAAATATATACTAGATTAAAAATGAAATAATTACTCAGAAGTGTCACTATTTGTGAAATTTATATTTTATATTTGTTAAATATTCTATATGAATCATATTAAAGTGATTTTTAAAGAAACTATTTTGAGAATGACTAGTTTTCCCAGACGACGTTTTGCTACACTAATGCCATCTATTGACCGCTGCATAATGATGTCTGCCAATTTCCCGCCAATGAAAACAGTCATACGCTGCAAAAATAGTCATTCTCGTAAGAAGTTTCTTAAAAAAATAAGATTTATTGACTAGTATAACCAAATAAAATATACAATTTACAAATAGTTACACTTCGGAGGAATTGATCCATTTTTAATTTAGTATATATTTTGAATATATATCAAATGTCTGCTGGTGTCACGAACTTCTCTTTGATTGACTCTGTTGACGATATCGGTTCCAGGCAAGGCCGTATTCGAGACGGCCTTGTTCCAGGTCGCTTAGTACCTCCAAAGTTAAGAAAGAAGTCAGCCGGAGCGCAGATCAAGATTTAAAGTCGCGGCAGTGACGTCAGTCTAGCCATGCCAAAGGTTGTATTTAGTTGTATTCATACTAATATAGCAAACAAGATTCCAAGAGGTAGAGATCTACTTACTCTATCTCTCTCTCAGGGATATTGTTTTCTTATCATTATTATGTTATTTTTTCTACGAAGATGGCCAACAGCTGTTCAATCTTTGGGTATTCTAATACAATCCTGAAAACAAAATGTTCAGACATCAAATATTTCAATTTTCCAAAAGATGACAATTTTTGAGTGCGCTGGAAACAAGCATGTCGTCGAGCTCATAAAATGAATCTTTAAAATGATGAGGTTTGTTCTGTTCATTTAGCAAACAGTGATTTTATGGATGATATGAAGTTTCATTTGCTGCAAATTTAAAGTCCCTAAAGTGAGAGATTTCTGACATAACTTGGTGTGCCTTCATTTTTCCAGTATGGAGGTAACAATTTTGTTACAAATTTACCTCCACTGCTTTGCAATGAAAACAATTATAATTTCCCCCCCCCCCCCCCGAAAAAAAAAAAATAAATCAAATTCATTTTCATCATTACGAATGATAATTGTTGACTGATTGGTTAGCACATTGTGTAAAAGAAAAACTTGGTAAAGAATGTAGATTCTATTTGATGTCACTGTTTATTTTTTTTAAACAAACTGAGATGACAAACTATCTGAGGAAAAGTCTCGTATACACACACACACACACACGCATACGCTCGGGCGCGCGCACACACACGCGCGCGCGCACACACACACGCACGCGCGCACACACACGTGCGTGCACACACACACACACACACACACACATATATATATATATATATATATATATATATATATATATATATATATATATATATATATATGTATGTATGTATGTATATGAAAATAATGATGTTGATAAAAGAAGCGGAATATGCAGGTTATTCAGTGCATGATTTAGGGCACTGTAATCTTGGGTTGGAGAAAAGAATTGTAATTTACCCTTTATGTGAGAAAACGTCTACCCAGAATCTATGTGCAGACAGACAGATATTCCATTCTACAGATGATCCTCACCTACTCAAGTTGGTCAGGACTAGCCAAACGGATATAGAATTTCAGATCATCAGATAGGGATGATATGAATTGCTTTTTTTAAATGCATAAGACGTCTTATCCTAACGCAGTAAATTTCAAGTACAGTCTGAGAGAATATTTGCTTAGGAAAGAAGTAGCCCCGACAAGTGACAAGTATAATAGTAACTACATGCGATGAAAATCAAGACTGCCTATATCATACATTATTAGTCAAGTGTTCATCTCTACAGGGGAAAAGAGCAAATAAAGTACGATGAATTGCCTAGGAAATTCATCTTAATAGTGTCAGTTTAAGATATTTTGAATTTAATCAAGAATCATGGATAGGTGATGAGATTCTTGACGTAACTAACATGGAAAGAGAATGAAACACCTGCAAGTGCAATCAGTTCTGACACAGAGACGGAATCTTTGCGGTATATAAGAGGTTATATAGTTAAAAAAGTTCTCCAAATTCTAGCTAATCTAAAAAACAAGGGTCCAGTGTTGTTCGAATGATAAATGTTGGATAGATGTAACGAACACAGATGATCTTTATGTAACCTTTTATTCTTTCTTTTCCCAGTTAAGTGAGATGAGAGAAATCTTTTTAGCTGTCCACAGCGAAAAATTTAAAGGGGTTGGGGTTGGGGGTGGGGAATTATTGCATAAGAACTCTTTATGACCAGAGGAAACTTCCAAGTGGCCTTACCTTTTGATGTTATATTTCTTTGCTAAAAATGTCTAATTTATAGAATTAGGCATTCAAAAATAAAAGTTAAATGTCAATAAAAAATCAAGAGATTACAGAAGTTTAAATCGGATATATATGAAAATTGTAAAATAGATATAGTGTAAAAGAAGTGATAACTTATTTATGAAACTGCAGATAATATCTAATTTATATATGAAATTGTGATAGAGAAACATCGTAAATAAATTGGGAAATAATTAATGAAACTGTAAATCATTTCCTATTTATATTTCTATACAAGTAATGAACTGAAATTATTTTGTTTCCTGTTTTCTCCAATGATGTTAGATGGGTGAAGAGTGGTATAGTAAACAATATATCAAATTTCCATGAGAAAGAATATCAAAATCCAAAAATAACTTGATTAGCATTGGGTAAAGAGTGAAAATACGCAAGGGTTCCTTTAGGGCAAAGGCGTTGATGACGTCATGTGCAGAAGTGGCCTAAATCGTATCGCTGCCCGGCCGACCTTATATATGTAGACCTTGAGTACCTCCTCAACCAACCCTCCCCCTCCCTCCCGCAACACATCTTGCTATTTTTTGCTTTCCCAGCATTTAAAGAACCTCCTAATTACTATACAAGAAAAGGATAGCTGCAGAACTGTATAATTTTGGAATAAATGGAGAGCGTGCTCTTGTAAACAAATACCCATTTCATAAACACTCATCATTTCTGTGAAAGATCACGTTTCTTTAAACCCCATCATTCTTTTTCCTAATTTAGTTCTTCTGGTGTTCTCAACCCATCAAGATGGAGGCAACGTATGTTCAGAGTAAAAAAGTAAAGATGAAATTATGTTTAAATGGCTATTTTATATTAAGAACAAAGGTGTAAACAATGTGAAATGTGAAATGTGCAAGGAATTTAAATGTTCTGCTCGTGCTATCACTGTCCGTGTTAATATAGCAAAAGAAAGTGGTGGCCACAATCATGCAGGATTCACTGGGAAAGTCGAGGCTGCCAGACTTCAAGAAAACGTGAGAGAGGAGATGATGCAATGAATAGTAGGGATACACCCCATTATGTTGTGTCTTCTGCTTCAATGGGGATTAGTGGTGCTGTTGCCGTGAAACTCCCCTCAATATCAAATATGAAAAGGAATATACGTAATATACGAGCAAAGAAAAATGATTCTCTTGCTTTGCCTGGAAGAGTTTATGATTCAGGTCCCACAAATGCTCGTATATTAATTTTTTCGACCCAGAGAAATCTCGATTTATTAAATCGTTCAGAGCACTGGTACGCACACAGTACTTTTAAAACATACCATCGATTTTTTTGTCAGCTATATATATACATATATATATATATATATATATATATATATATATATATATATATATATATATATATATATATATATATATATATATATATATATACATATACATATACATATATATATATATATATATATATATATATATATATATATATATATATATATATATATATATATATATATATATATATATATATATATATATATATACAGTCAGGATATATCACACCCCTCGTTTATGCACTATTACCAAACAAAACCCAAGAGACCTACATAAGATTCTTGCAAATTGTTAAAGAAAAAATTCCAGTATTTGAGCCGGTAACAATAATGATTGACTTTGAATTGGCCATGACTAGGGCTATACGACCTGAATATCCAAGGACAAAATGCCTACTCGGATATATATATTTTTTTTTTTTTCGTAAATCCCTTTATCGGAAAATTCGAGCAAATGGCCCTAAAGTACGGTACGACACCGATGCTGAATTTGCTCTTCAAGTACGTCTGTTATCGGCATTGGCATTTGTACCTGTTTTCAAGGTTGAAGAAACCCTCCAATATCTGATTGCAAATGAATTTTTTCCGGAGGAACTTCAAAGTGTGGTTGACTCTTTTCAAGATACCTGGATCGGGCGGTCATTTAGAAATAACCGTAGACGTTCTCCTTTGTTTAGTCATGAATTAAGGAACTGTTCTGTTTATGTTATGGAAGGCATGCTCAAGACAAACAATGCAGTTGGGGGCTGGCATAACAGCAATTAACTGCTAGTCATCCATCCATTTGGAAATTTATACAAAGATTACATTGGGAAAAAAAAGTATACATGAGTTACGAATTGAACAGTATTTGGGAGGTGCCAGTATCCCTGTAGGCAGAAAAATGTATTGTGACTTTGGAAAAAAGGTTGAAAAACATTATTATAAGTTATGAGTTCTGACATGTGGCATATAATATTTCAGTGTAATTGATTACATTTTGATCTTTTATTTTTTAACCATTTTCTTTGCAACATGAAATAAAATTATAAATTTTAACCCTAATAATTTGTCAAGTCCTTCCTTGTTTTGATTTAAATAATTCATAACCTTATTTTTTTCACTCTTTCTCACTAATATGTAATAATCAACTATTGTCGATTTTTGGGCTCAAGCCATGTCGTCCTGATGGAAGTTCCTATAGGGTAGCTTCCTAGGGTATATTACAACTACGGCGATATTCCCAGAGAATTTACCTTAAGGTACCCAGAATTCTAACTCCTGGAGCGAATATCCCTCATGAAAGGGATATCGCGACATATCAGAGGACGTATTCTTGACACGCCACATGGCAATCTGCACCCCAAACAGAGATTACGTATCGAGGGGTCAATTGGCAAGAAACGAAAACGGGAAAGAAAAAGGGGGAGCCGCTCCCAAGGCTCCCTATTCTCCAGTTTCGTAAGCGTGCCTGGCGCCAATCCTGGCACCATCTATATTCCTTTTTGCGTAGCTTAACAACTCGGTGTTTTTTCCTGTGTTTCTCGCAAATCTTGGATTTATTCAGCTTTTTATGGCTTCTCCGACTTCGTCGGCCTCTGATAAGTTGAGTACCATTTCTTTTATGTATAAATGTAGGCTCTTGGTAAATTTGTAAGTGATTAATAGGATTAATCTTTGTTACAAGAGCCGTAGCCTACCGGAGGTGTCATGGACGCTGTCGCTCGCTACGTATGAGTTTTAGCTAGCCAGAGCGACATTCCCGGTTGTTTTGCTTTAATAAATTTTAGCTATTTAGCGTTACATAGGATTTCCTTTCGTGCTTTAGTATTATTTTTGGCGAAGTATTCGCCAACTCTGGCCTACGCTAAGCCATGTAGCCTAGACGTTTGGTCCTAGTACTTTCTGCATGATTTTGGTTTTCCGAGTGTATTAAAATTTTATTGTAGCTTTAGGCTGTTTTTTATACATTTAAGATTATGTTGAATATTTCCAAGATAGTATACGAGTGAGTTTCGGTGATTTAGGTAATCGATTCTCTTGGTGCCTAGGCTAAGTTGCTTATGGAGCCTTAGTATACTTTCTCATACTCCCCGGTTGCTTTCTTTTCTTCGGAGAAGGTATGCAATCCCTTTCCCTCTGTTTAAGCCTTGGGCTTATCCCTAAGTGGTTTATCTGAATTAACTTTCGATAAAACTATACTGGGGTGTTACTGTACCTTCCTGTTCCAGTAAGTCTGGTTTCAGAGTGGGACAGAACAACAGAGTTTTTAGTCTGAGTCTATGTTCGTCTGGCTTGGAGTAGAGTCTCCCTCGCTGGCCTGACACAGACATAGGAGGCTTAGCCTCCTTAGGTCACTACCGAAGGTTTCTGTACGAGATGATTCCTTCTTTTGTGATCTAGCAGACTAGTCCTTGTTGCTGTTCTCGGTGGAAGGATAAGATTCTTTCCCTGAGAGTTGCAACACCTTCCTTGCTTTGGTTCTTTGGGAGCTGGCAAGTATTGCTGGCCTCCCTCCTTGGATCTCCCTTAGGCTAAGATGAGTTTCCGTGGCTGCGGGTGATCCTTCACTAAAGCAAGGTTGGTAGGACCCTCTTTTGTCCCTTCCCCCTCTATCTCCGTAATGGCCTAGCCATTACAGTACTGTACGTCATTCTACATCTGGACCTAGGATAGGTTAGGATGTGGAATTGACTCAGTCCCGGCAGGGGTCTTCTGCTTGAGTGCTGCCCGGACCTCCCTTGGTCCCTCTTCCATGCCTGCCTGTGAGTCAGACGGCATTGGTCAGGAAGCCTGAATTAGATTCTCCCCTTCCTTATATGCACTCTTTCGGATTGCCGGGCTTGGAGGTTGTTTACGCTTTTATCCCGGCAACCATTCTGTTTTCTTCTAGTGTTGTACCCGACCCGGCTGCCGGCCTATGAGCCCGGCAGCCGGGCAGTCGTAGTCCTCTGGCTGGCATCGGTTGTGTACCTTTGCCGGCCGGCTAATGTCAGCCCTTGTCTGCCGGTCACCAGGAGTGTGGCCGGCAGCCGGGTGCTTCCTTGTGTAGCCGACATGGGCTGTTGCCGGCCAGCAGTTACTGCCGGCCGGCACATGCATTTGAACCAGCGTTCTGCCGCCTTATAGCTGTTAAGTAGTATACTTTAAAGCTAGTTATGGTGTGTGCCGGCCGGCAAGTGCCGGCTGGCACATAACCTCCTATACTGTACCAGTATTCTTCAGTATAACATATACTGTAAGAGGAAAACTATAGTATAAGTTTTGGTACAGCACTGTGTGTTCTAACACTTTTGTGTTGTCTTGCACAGCCCTTTGCTGTTGCCTTACAGATAAGAAAGTGAGTTCTTTCTTGTCTATTATCCAGGATTTTAAAATCATTGCTTAGGTGTGAGCTCCACCTGTTTCCTCTGGAAACCTGGAATTGGTTATTGTAGAAGAGATTAACCATTCGATTTTATTATCTGGAAGGCTGCAACAATTGGTTGTGAGGGAAACACAAGTGTGTGTCTTTCCTTTCTGAATTGTTATGCTAAACTGTGCATATCCAGTGATACATAGTTCACTTGATACTCATGGAAATTTTCTTCTCTTTGCAGGAGGTACGTCCGACGTGCGGAAGTGCTTTCTGCAACGTCCGCAGTAAGAACCTCTGCGGACATGGATTATGTAGGAGGCACGCAGCATGCGCTGTCTCCAAAGGTGAGCTCCGGTATTGGGACCCCCAGGTATGTACCGTGTGCTCTAACCTGATTACTGAAGCTTTTGATTCCCCTAGGACAGCAGAATCAAGGGATATAGCAAGGGGGAAGCCTCGCACCTGGGTAAGGGGCTTCCAGAAGAACACCTCTGGACCTTATCTTCCAAGTGAGAAGATGAGGGCTTACCTTTTCCCTAGGGCATCAGCTGATGCAGTGATTCCCCAGCCTCAAGAGGAGATCCCCCTAGTTCAGATCCAGGTGGATGCTGAAGTGGCGGTCGCCATGCAAGACATCCAGTTGGGCGACAGGATGTCAGACGTGTCCGAGCGTCTGGAGGAAGATCTCCTGGCAGGAGGCCAGGATGAAGATCAAGCCCCAGACATCGTAGAGGAAGAAGCCAACAAGGTGTCGGCTGCTCCGGTTCTGATCCCTGAACCTATTCCCTCAACATCGTCCGCTCTCCCAGTAGAGCTGGGACAGGCCCTCTCCTCCATTGTTGGAATGATCCAACAAATGCAGAAGGAGAATATAGAGAAGGCGGCTGCAATGGAACTGCGGATGCAGAAGCTTGAAGCATCACGTGGGCCCCAGAAAAGGCTCAATGTGAAAGACCTTCCCTTGTGCTCAGATGCTAACCCGTGGAGATATGCTGAGCACATGCCGATGACGACTGGAAAGATCGTCATGTCGGATAAGCTGGGTTCAGTTCCCCTTGAGGAAGTGGAATTCTGGCCCAGCAAAGGGTCATATCCGGACTTTTATGTCCGGTTGAGGAAGGAACCAGCTTCAAAGGAGGAGACAGAGCCGAAGGAGGTCATAGTGATGGACCATGCTAAGGCTCAAGCTTTGCTTTCATCTTCGATGAAAGAGAGGGGCTTCACAAACTCAAAAGTTACTGCATTGAGTAAGAAGCTCCCTTCCTTTGTGTCCTCTCCTGCTAGAGCCTTCCCCTTTTTGCAGAAAGGGTTTGCGGCTGTATTAAAAGCAGTCGAGGCTGGCAAGCCTTGCCCCTCCCTGGAGGAGTGTAAACCCTTGTCGCTGGCCCTACCCATGGACCACAAGGACTGGAAGGACGTCCATCTTACCTTCTCAGTCGGGAAGTTGGAGGCTTATATTGCCGGACGTCAGTTCGGTGAGAACCTCCCTAAGCTGTCTGACTTTCTTTTGCGGAGAGAGCTCGAGACAAAAGAAAGACTGGCTGCCTCAATGTCTCTTCAGACCACTCTTGAGACGATGGCATGTGACCCCAAGGTCCATGAAATGTTCATGGTAGTGGCCAAGATTCATCTGGCCACAGTGACGAAGGATCTTTACAGCTTCGTCAGGGCGAGGAGAGCTTGTAGGGAGTTCGTGTTCACCTCAGCTACGGTGAGGCACGAGCCAAGGAAACTAATCTCCTCCAACATTTGGGGCAAAGACCTTTTCCCTAGCGAATTGGTCAAAGAAGTTGTGGATAAGGCCGCCACGGAGAATAGAAATCTTCTCCAAAAGTGGGGCCTTTCTCTCAAGAGAAAGTCTTCCCCGGATGAGGGTCCCCAACCGAAGAGGAAGACTAAAAGGCCTAGGCTACCATCTCGGCCAGCCAAGCCAGTTGAACAGTAACAGCAACAGCAGTTGCCGATGCCTTCAGTGCCCCAGATGGTGGCACAAACCCCGACCACTTTCCAGTGGGTACCCAAGGCCGTGTCGACACAGTCCACGGTGTTCACCCCAACGTTCGAAGGGCAGTCTACTTCCTTTCGAGCAAAGCCTAGAGGAGCAGTCAGAGGCTCGTCTAGGCGCCCCACAAGGGGAAGGGGATTCAGGGGCGGTCGGGGAGGCAAGACCTCAGGACGGCAGTCCAAGTGAGATGATGCCGGTAGGAGGGAGACTTCAGAATTTTCAGGATCGGTGGACCTTCGATCCCTGGGCCCACAGCCTACTCAAGAACGGACTGGGCTGGAGCTGGTACAGCACTCCACCCCCGTGCCCTCGGTTTTTTCCAACACTCCACCCCCGTTCTGGAGGAGTACGTTCAAGAACTGTTGGAGAAAAATGTGATCCGAAGGGTGAAGTCCATCAAATTCCAAGGGAGGCTTTTTTGTGTTCCTAAGAAAGACTCGGAAAAGCTCAGTCATTCTGGACTTGTCGCCACTCAACAAGTTCATAGTGAATTGCAAATTCAAGATGCTAACACTGCAACACATAAGGACCTTACTTCCCAAGAGGGCATATTCCGTCTCCATAGACTTGTCAGACGCCTATTGGCACGTTCCAATCAACCGTCGACTCTCCCCCTACCTAGGGTTCAAGCTACAACGAAGACTATATGCCTTCAGAGTCATGCCATTCGGGCTAAATATTGCCCCAAGGATTTTCACGAAGCTTGCGAGCGTAGCTCTCAAACAATTACGCCTAAAGGGAATTCAGGTAGTAGCCTACCTGGACGACTGGCTGGTGTGGGCAGCATCCGAGACAGAATGCTTGCAAGCTTCCAGTCAAGTGATCCAGTTCCTAGAGTATCTAGGCTTCAAGATCAACAGAAAAAAGTCTCGACTTTCTCCATCTCAAAAGTTCCAGTAGCTGGGAATCCACTGGGACTTAATGTCACACCGTTTCTCCATCCTGGCGAAGAAAAGGAAGGAGATAGTGGGTTCTGTCAAGAGACTTCTAGATTCCGAAAGGATATCAAGACACGAACAGGATAGGGTACTGGGCTCTCTCCAGTTTGCTTCGGTGACAGACCCAGTGCTAAGAGCACAGCTAAAGGATGCAACCGGAGTTTGGAGAAGTTATGTATCAAACGCGCGAAGAGATCTGAGAAGACCAGTTCTGCTTCGGCTACGTACTCTTCTCAGGCCTTGGTCCCAAGCCAGACATCTAAAGAAGTCGGTTCTTCTTCAGCCACCTCCCCCGTCGGTGACGATTCACTCAGACGCCTCAATGGAGGGACGGGGAGGTCACTCTCATCGGAAAAAAGTCCAGGGGACTTGGTCCAAGCTATTCAAGACCTTTCACCCAAACTTTCTAGAAGCTATGGCAGTGCTCCTTACCTTAAAGAAAGTCTCCCCGCGTCACTCGATCCACATAAGGTTGGTGATGGACAGCGAGGTAGTCGTGAGATGCTTGAATCGACAAGGATCGAGGTCACCACCTCTCAACCAGGTGATGTTGGCCATCTTCCGATTGGCGGAAAAGAAGTGGTACCTGTCAGCAGTTCACCTTCAAGGAGTCCGCAATGTGACAGCGGACGCTCTATCCAGGTTCACACCGATAGAGTCGGAATGGTCCTTAGACGCAGGAACATTCTCCTTCGTTCTGAACAAGTCCCAGAACTGCAGATAGACCTCTTTGCGACGAAAGACAACAAGAAGTTACCCCTGTACGTGTCCCCGTACGAGGACCCCTTAGCGGAAGCAGTGGACGCGATGTTCTTCGACTGGAACAGATGGTCCAGGATTTATCTGTTCCCTCCTCACAACCTTCTGTTGAGGGTCCTCAACAACTGAGATCCTTCAAGGGGGTAGCGGCAATAGTGACCCACAAGTGGTCGAACAGCGTGTGGTTCCCCCTGGCATGGGAACTACGGCTGAAGTTTCTACCGCTACCAGATCCAGTTCTGACCCAGCGAGTCCAGAAGTCTTCTGTCTGCGCTTCATTACAGAAAACCCAGATCCTGCAGCTCATGAATTTCTCTCCCTAGCGGTGAGAAAGCGTTTCGGGATTTCGAAAGCCAGCATAGACTTCCTAGAGGAAAATAAGTGCAAATCTATTAGAAGGCAATAAAGTTCTGAAAGCCTGCGCTAGGCTCAGACCTTCAGCACCTCCAAAGCCCATTTAATGGTCTTTAGACAAAGCTCTTCATTTCGCTTCTCTGTGGAGCAATGAGGAGGGTGCGTTAATGGATTTGACCCAAAAAGTTATTTTCCTATTTCCACTCGCGTCCGGGGCCAGGGTTAGTGAGATTGTAGCCCTCTCGAGAGAGGAAGGTCGTGTTCAGTTCCCGGATGGGGGAGAACTGAACCTGTTTCCGGATCCTTTGTTTCTCACCAAGAATGAGTTACCCACCAACAGGTGGGGTCCCTGGAGAATCTGCCCTCTGAAAGGAGATGCATCTCTATGTCCAGTAGAATGCCTAAAGGTCTATCTTCATAGAACTTCAGACTTCTAGGGTGGTCAACTATTCAAGGGAGAAACATCAGGCTCAAATTTATCACTGAATCAACTCAGGGCGAAAATCGCATATTTTATTTGCAGAGCGGATCCTGACAGTACACCCGCAGGTCACGATCCGAGGGAAGTTGCTTCATCCTTAAATTTCCTTAATTGTATGGATTTTGAACATCTCCGTTCATACACTGGCTGGAAGTCTTCCAGAGTGTTCTTTCGCCACTATGCGAAGCAAGTGGAGCAACTAAAGAGTTCTGTGGTAGCAGTGGATTGCGTTGTTAACCCTGCTGTTTAACTCTGCGAGGAACAGTGGTTTTAATTGGGACAATTAATTCCAGGGTGAGTGTGTAGTTACATTCTGTGATACAAACTAAGTGAGGGCACTGAGGTGCCCACGTTGACTGTTCCACTTCCAAAGGTGAACCTAGCATAAGTGCAGACATGTGTGCCGAGCGTTTCTATCGCTAATGTAACTGATTAGTAATACAGACTTTTCTGACCTTCATACCTCGGTATGTTAAAAGTGGCACTAATGTTTTTCTTTCAGATAACCAAGTTTCTGCTTACTATCAGATTTATGCTTAAAGTTTTGGTTATCCTCTTCTTATATATATATATATATATATATATATATATATATATATATATATATATATATATATATATATATATATATATATATATATAGAATTGTTGTTAGCCTGTCTGTTTATTGTCTATCAATAAACTTGTTCTTGAGAACCTTGCGTCTCCTTCACCTGTGTCAATTTATTGATATAATTGAGAATTCATTCTATGTATATTTATCTGGGATAATTTTAATAGATTGTTCATGTATGCAAGCTATGTTGCATTGGTTTATGCTTTCCCTTATCGGGAGGACTCCGTCCCAGAAGGGGTCGGTGGCGGTTTTACAAGTTTCCTCCTATGCGGATATAAAGCTTTGTCCAATACAAGTATTGTGCGGAGAACTGGTCGATATTTCATATTGACGCAGTGGTTCTTTACAAACTATGCTTTACTTAATATAGGGTGAGACCACTATATTAGCTTGCCTGGTATTCATACATAGGTATATGTACTCTTCGAGTCTAGTAGGACTCTTCCCTGTAGGGGGCAGGAAGCTCTAACATGGTTTATGGTTAGTTGAAAAGATGTATAACGGTAACATCTTAGGTCTCTAGGTCTAGTCGACCGGGAAAAATTACCTCCGGGGAGTACGCACGTTCTGAGAATCCACAGATACAGTAATGCTCTGGTATACTTCCATCAGGACGACATGGCTTGAGCCCAAAAAACGGATTTTGAGCGAAGCGAAAAATCTATTTTTGGGTGAGATGGCCATGTCGTCCTGATGGACCCGCCCTTCCCTTTCTATGAAAGGGCTGTAGGACCCCTCCCTACATAGAGTACCTGTAGCACCTCGTGTACGCTACAAGGAATACAGATGGCGCCAGGATTGGCGCCAGGCACGCTTACGAAACTGGAGAATAGGGAGCCTTGGGAGCGGCTCCCCCTTTTTCTTTCCCGTTTTCGTTTCTTGCCAATTGACCCCTCGATACGTAATCTCTGTTTGGGGTGCAGATTGCCATGTGGCTTGTCAAGAATACGTCCTCTGATATGTCGCGATATCCCTTTCATGAGGGATATTAGCTCCAGGAGTTAGAAATCTGGGTACCTTAAGGTAAATTCTCTGGGAATATCGCCGTAGTTGTAATATACCCTAGGAAGCTACCCTATAGGAACTTCCATCAGGACGACATGGCCATCTCACCCAAAAATAGATTTTTCGCTTCGCTCAAAATCCGTTTTTTGACACTTCTGCATCCTTAAAAAAGCATATGGAGCATTGTTTTAGATTCAATAGCAGCGGAGATCATTTAACGAACAGCTATATTAATCAATTAATATTGGTTTTTAAGAAAATTCATGTAAATTTTTCGAATTCATATTTTCAAAAAGATTGATATCGGTTTTCGAGGAATTTGTTATTCGAGAAAATTAGTCTGATAAATTATTTTTCGAGCAATTGGGTTCGAGAATTTGGCTTTCGAAAAATTGCATTTGAGAAATATACATATAACCATATTGTTTACCTCTGGTGCTTTGGTGTACTTAGATTGATTAGGTATATGCCAGCAAAAGAGAAGTTAAGTGTGGCTGAAAGTAGAAATCCAAAATTATGAATGATCCGTATTTTCTAAGATAAATGTCTTGAGAAATATACAATGAATGATCCACTGTGTACTGTAGTTTACATAGCAATCTCTTTTAGTGTTCAAAACCTCTGGTAGATTTTCGGTGTATAATATAAGAAAAAAGCGGAGGTTGAAAATTACACAACTGAAAACAGACTTAACGTCAAAAGACTTGAATTGGTTGTCTCGTTCCCAAGACTTCTACGGATTATGGATAGTGAAGAGAAAAGTAGGGAAGTCTCTTGAAGCAAACAGCACATTTCTTTGTTCAAAGAAATCCAGTAGATGTCTGTAACAGTCATAAAGGAAAGTTTTTCAATCAGAGAAGTTTGTAAGGCGCAGTGAACGTCAGCTTCGACAAAATTTGTGTTCATTTCTGTTGATTAGGTCTAATGGAAAAAATAGGCTTATGATTGCCCGTCATGTAGTATTTAGAAACTACAGAGATAAAGATCACTACAAATAAAATAGGAAGTTAGTATACTGTCACGTTGAGATTAATTGCCAATATATTATCGTAGACAGAATACATAGCAGCCTATTTTATTTTTCAAGTTTAGATTAAATTTGGACAAAGGCGACTGACCAGCTGAGAATGTTTTTTTCGTACCAACTGGTCAAGTATTTTCCATTATTATTATTATTATTATTATTATTATTATTATTATTATTATTATTATTATTATTATTATTATTATTATTATTATTTTTTTTTTTTTTTTTTTTTTTGAGTGTATAGTCAGTAAATCTAAAATTTTCTTTGAAACAACACTTTAGCTCTAAACAACAGACAATTCAATGCAAAGGTATTTTTAATATCGAAGAAGTTGGCTATGATAAATATATTTGATGGATATAATTTTAAAAAAATCTATAAAAACGTGAAAGTCACATCAAAGACAGCTGTCGTAAATACTATAATAAACGGTAATCCTATTGAACATTCAAAGAAAACTATTATCTAGAATAAAGAAATGCTACATAACTATACGATAAATTTTCTGACATGAAACGTTATCAAAAAGTGTAATTCAGGAAATCAACTCTTTATTACCTATTCCTTCAGTATTATAAATCATAATGCAAAAAGTCAACGTTAAAATTCTTGCGTGCAGCAAGAACCAGCGAAACACTTTGCTTCTTATCATGTAATTAAGATAATGTGCAACCTATGTTCAACGCTGCTATGAGAAAATACGAAAATACTATTGACATTTAGTCTTTTCAAGTCCAATTTACACAGAGAGAGAGGAAATTATAACATTGGATAAGGCTAAGGTACCATATGTGAAAAAAAAGTTTTGAAACACTATATGAAACGGAAATTATGATATCTTAGCTGTATAGCATTCCTTGTATTTCAGTGAATTATCTTGATTGTTTGTCTCTCCTCTTATTTGTAGTATCCTAATATACGAAAAAACAAGAAATGAAAAAATAGATGTCAACATTCTAAAAAGTCGGTTAAGCCACATACTCTTGAAATTTCCCTTATGCAATTTTTGTTGTCTGTTATTATTCAAATTATACGACTATTTCTAAGATGAAATAAAAAGATCATAAAAATATAGAAATTATATGGAATGTTTAAGAACAGCAAATTGCAATACGAATATCGAAGTAACATGTTTCGCTGAAAAATTTCATAGCCAGGTGTTTTGCACTTTGCAAGACAAATCTGCAACCAACAAACCTTTATGGAAGCAACGGAAGGAAAAGAAATCCTTTGATTTATGATGTATTGTGCTTGTCCTAACAACTTTAAAGAAAAAGGCGACTGCTGAAAGGAAAGAACACAGAGAGCGTGGAGCAACTACAACTGAAGAATATGATATTTATCGAACCAACTTCTAAAAAATTATGAAATATAGCACGTTGTAAGTGAAATGAGTTTATATATTTCATAAGAATAAAATAATGAATAAATGAATTATTTTTGCAAATGATGAAAAGTGGTATGAAATATACATTTAGCTCATCTAGTCTTCTTAATACCGAAATTTCATTAGCGTTACTTCCTATATTGTTAATTGTTTACTTATTTCCTTATTTTCTTTCCTCACAGGGATATTTTTCCCTGTTGGAGCCGTTGGGCTTATAACATCTTGCTTTTCCAACTAGTGTTGTAGCTTAGCAAATAATAATAATAATAATAATAATAATAATAATAATAATAATAATAATAATAATAATAATAATAATAATAATAATAATAATAACACTGCAGTATCACTAAGGATAGAAACATAAAAAAAAACAATGGTATTATGACTCGGACCAATAAATCCTTCGATAAAAAATTATTTCTTGTAAATGATAAACTACCTTGATGAGAAAATAATTTATCTTCGTTAAATTAACCTCTAGTCATAAAAAGTTTGGGTAATACTATGTTAATATGACAACACCAACGTATGATTGTATTTTTCCACCTGATCCCCATGATAGTACAATAACGTACTGCAGTAATACAATATTACAAGGGATCATATTGAATTACTAAAAAATACGGTTTTCCATGTAAGGTTCAAGTTTTTTTAAGCCCTAAACATTAAAATAAGCTGAACCTTCTCGGCACGTGATTCTATTATAAAATCTAGTTTATTTACAATTTGCTCATAGCGAACACATTCGAAAATAAATGAAGCCGTCCACAAAATTTTGAACACTTTTGTAAATGCGAGTAAACAAATAAAACAGATACCGATGAGTATATAGCACCACCCGAGTTTTGTAGGATATATATATATATATATATATATATATATATATATATATATATATATATATATATATATATACACATTTTTATATATATATATATATATATATATATATATATATATATATATATATATATATATATATTCTTTGTTTAATTCAGTATTTGTATTGTAGAGAGAAGAAAATTTATTCAAACATGTTATTGTGACACTTATGAAACAGATATGTCTAAACTAAATTTTGGTCTCTGCTATTTCTGCATCGTTTTTTTTTATTCGAATAATCCTAATTTTGGAGCATTCGGGTTTATTTGGTGTCATTTTAATCATAATAACAGGCTCAAATATATTAAATTTCATCTTTCGGAATAACGCTTGACTACAGTTTTAGATTACGAAAAGACAAAAATATATTCCTTTCCATTTAGGGACTCGTCAGAGCATATTATCAAGAGCATGTTCAGGGAATATCTGGTATGCTATTTATTCCCTCGTTACCACCGGCAACACTCATGTGCCCCTGGGAATGCTCATTTCCTCCTTCCCTTTGTTGGATTCATTGTTACGAGAGGCATTTGTGGAACATCCCAGCCCCAGTCACCAGGCTCATTGAAACAGAACAATAGTAGCAAAGCATATTACAGACAGTGGAATGTATTGTCTGAAACCACAATAGACGCAGATTTTCCATGGCAACGAATCTTTAAGTAATCAGCGATATCAGGAAGTTCATCATCTAGTCTTGCTCATTAAATAAATGTATCCGTCTTATTTCACGAAAATCATGATACACGACACATTCTCATATAATTCTTCTTTCTCACCTTTATCCCTACATTTAAAGGTTTAAAGGTCGCTCATGAATGGCAAAGGCAATGGACAGTTACATTGCCATAGCAAGCAGGACAATGCCCGAGAAAATTACCATATATTATATGATCAGCGCCCAAGCCTCGTCTCCATCCAAGCTAGGACATTGGAGGGCCAGGCAGTGGCTGCGGATGACTCAGCATATAGACCTATAGACTCCCCTAAACCCCCTAACCTTGGCTCACAAGGATGGTAAGATTGCAGACACAAATGGCACTACCGATTCTGATCGGGACACAAACCCCCGATTGGCAAACCCAAGGGAGAGACGTTACCAATCAGGCCACAACAACCCTAAGGAGTCGGTCGCCTCAGACGTGATTTACAATTTGGCAGAGGGTTTTTACGATTACATGCCCTTGCAATCATCAACCACAGCTATTAGCAGTGG
>NC_090728.1:145187622-145210122 GCF_036898095.1 Palaemon carinicauda
TGAAGTAGAGGCTTAACTTTAATCCAAACTTTGCAAACTGTTAAAAATTGTTAACTCTAATTTATGGTTAAAGGTATGTTGTTATCGGTCTTTAACCAATTCTTTGAGCTTATCTCGAGGTGACATGTAGTCATTTGAATGGTTAGTGCTTGAGCTAATTACCTATAATTTTAGGAATGCCGAAGTACCAATGTTAACTAGTAACTTCCTCTCTAACCTTAATCCTTTTGTTATGTTAGAGTAAAGCAAGAAGGCCCCTTCAGTTTTAAGAGTGTGGACAAATGAGAAATATGTGTTGTGTCAAGAAGAAAATATAGTTTAGAATATAGAATTTTGTAGGTCTTGTCATATGTATACCGAGACTGCCTTCGTTTCCAATTACCTATATGTCCACAGACTTTTGGATCTAAGACTGGGAGTTTCCTTTAAGCCTTCATATATGGTTTCCATAATGCTAGGCCATGCTGCACTACCACATGTTTCCTTGTGCCCTAAAGTTTTCAGTAGAGGATCTTGTCTGGGGATTTATTTATTTATTTACATTTTGTAATTGTTTATGACCTAAATCAGAAAAGAAATTAACAACTACTTAAAATGTATAGGCTTTTAGAAAATAATATTTCCTTCACATTCAAAATGCCTACGACTACTATAGTCAGTGACTTGTGCCATCTATCAGAGGAGACCCACATGAGCAAATTCCATTTGACAAAACAATAAGTTAGGAATTTTGTCATTGATTCATTACTTTTGACTGATCACTTTTACGTGTGTCTTTCCCTGAATACATAACCAAGCATAAAGTAAGGAACATTGACCTGAAATGATAGCTGGACCTCTTCCTTTTTGGAACAGCTTTTGTGTTTTCCAGCCCTTTATGTAAAGTGCAAACCATCTTTCTTGTAGTTTTATCCCTAGGTCTTTTTGAATAGAGCAATGGGTGTTGTAGAGACAATCTTAAGGTTTGTGCCTAGATTATTTCCTTCCTCTACAATGCAGTACAGTAAGGGGTTGCTTGTTTAAATGTCATTAATGAACGTCAGAGGTAAGGGACAGTTAAATGCCATGGAGATCAACCATATATGTACTTATGATCAGCGTCCAAGCCCCTTCTCCATCAAGATAAGACCAGGGAAGGCCAAGAAGTGGCTGCTGATGACTCAGCAGCTAGACCTAAAACTGCTCTCCGGACCCCCCCCCCCCCACTCTAGCTCACAAACATGGTGACGTTTCAATCGAATGTGAGGCAGGGACGTTATCAATACGCTACCACAAACCCTGAATATTTAGAACTTTTTGGAGTCTTGTGGTATCAAGGATATCAGGCACAAATTATGTTTCATTTTGAGGCATGTTGTACAGCAATGCATAGAATATAGAAATCCCCTTCTGATTGCATTTGTGGACTATGAAAAAGCTTTTGATAGTGTGCACCAGCCAATTTCGTGGAGATTCCTGGGTTATTATGGAAATCCTCTTGAATATGTAAATTTCACTAGGTCTATTCATGAGCATAGCATGTGCAAAATTAATGTTAATGGAGTATTTTCAAATGAATTTCCAGTGAACAGTAGAGTAATCTAAGGGATTGTGTTGTCAACTATGCTGTTTATTCTCCTCATGGATTTTGTAATGTGTAGAACAGAAAGAGAAGGTAGAGAAGGATTGGACTGGATTGGTATTAGGAATTTAGCAGACCTAGAGTATACTGACGATGTTGTCCTTGTTAGCAAAACACCAAAAGATTTGCAATGCTTGCTTACCAGAATGAATGAAATATCACACGAGATTGGGCTGAAGAAAAATAGAAGAAAGACAGAGATGATGAGAACGGAGTATGCAATGGAAGATGAAATATCATTGGAAGTACAAAAGGAATAATGAGGTAGAATCATTCAAGTATGTAGGAACTATGATCTCCAATACAGGGTCCTTAAAATTAGAGTTTAATGAAAAATTTAAAAAAGAAAATCAGACAATGGCTAGGTTAAGTAAAATTTGGAAATCAAATCGCCTGAAATTGCATATAAAAGTCAGGCTATATATCACTTTAGTGAGATCGGTGGACATGAGGAATGATATGACAATGAAACAATCTCCAATAGATTTAGCAGATTTGAGAACACAGCCTTAAGAAGGATATTGGGAATTGAATGGCACAACAGGATTAGAAACGAAACTATAAGAGATTACTCGAGTACCATATGTGGATGAGATCATGATGAGGGGTAGATGGAGATGGTTTGGACATGCTCTTCGCACTCCACACGAGAGATTATTTCACCAAACGTTCAGCTGTACTCCACAAGGCACTAAAAGAGTTGGAAGGCCCAGGCTTACATCGCCGAGGACTATGAAGCGCAAAGTAGGAGATGATGAATGGAGAAGACTGACGAAATCTAACCAAGGCCCCTTGCGTTAATAGGCATAGGAGAAGATGATGATGATGATGATGATGATTTTATATATATATATATATATATATATATATATATATATATATATATATATATATATATTCATATATATATATATATATATATATATATATATATATTTACATATATATATATATATATATATATATATATATTTACATATATATATATATATATATATATATATATATATATATATATATATATATATATATATATATATATGCATACATACACACACACACACACATATATATATATATATATATATATATATATATATATATATATATATATATATATATTTATGTATAAATATATATATATATATATATATATATATATATATATATATATATATATATACATATATATATATATATATATATATATATATATATATATATGATATATATATAATATATATAATATATATATTATATTAATACATACATACATATATACAGTATGTGTGTGTCTCAGTGTGTGTGTGTGTTTGTTTGTGTGTTTGTGGAATTTATCATTAATGGGGATGATGTTAACAACTTAAGATTTGCAGATGACATAGCTCTAAGTGAATCATAGGAGGAATTGTGAAAGATAAAAAAAAATTGATAGAGAAAACCTAAATGTAAGACTGAAAATGAATATCAGTAAAACAAAGATAATATTTAATGAAAATGCACAGACAACAAATAGATTATTAATAAATATACGGTATATACTTTGGACAGACAGTAAATGTTTCCCTGGGATATTATACCAAAATTAAAAAAAGGATAAAAATGGCATGTAGAGCTTCTAGTTAACCAAATGAGACTATGAAATGTAAAACGCCAATCTCTCTAGAAATGAAAGTATTTAATTCAGTGTTAACTTATGCATCAGAAATTTGGAATCCTAATAAAGCCTTACTTAGATCATGAGCTAGTTACAATTCAAAGAGATAAGGAAAGAATAATGATGGGATTAACATTAATAGACAAAAAAAGGGCAACATGGACGTTATAGGAAACTAAAGTAGAGGATATTCTAACAACAAATTAGAAAAAGAAATGGAGGTGGCCAGTACACATAAGGAATATGACAGATTAAGATGGACCAAAAGAATAACAGAATGGGTCCATAGAGATTGCACCCGAAGCAGGGGAAGGAAAAGATGATGGATTGAGGAGCTAAGAAAATTTTCTGTTATAAATTGGCATAGAGAGACCATAAACCTAAAGAAGTGGTAGGACATGTCTGAGGCCTTTATCCTGCAGTGGACTAGTAATGGCTGATGATGATCATGACGATGATATATGTTACGAATAATCTCTCAAGTGGGAGGATTATCAAGGATGTCTTAAGAGCTTAAAGTCATTATGAAGATATTGGTAGTAATAATATTAAAACTTATTATTATCATTAAGTTCTTCTTACGCAATCGCTCAGTCATATAAATATCAGTAACATGAAGGAATTGTGAATTCTGATTAATTTAATGCAACGCATTGCAAAATTTAAAGCAGCGTGTTTTTATTAGGACGTATTAGAAATTTATAGCAATGTAGAAAAAATCATGCTTATGTGGAATTCAAAATATTCTAGAAGGATTATGTAAAGTTTAAAACGGAAGTGACGTCGTTTGAAATGAGTCTCAATTCTGAAATGATGCTTTATTTCAGTAAGTAGGGGCTTCTTTGAGATAATATTTTTATCAAATGAATAGGAATATTTTTACTTACCTCCTATAATTTTACAAAAAGGTAAAATTCTATAACAAAGATCCTGATGAGAAACTTTTTCGTACAACGTTTAGTGAGCATCACATGACACAGTTATATAACTTTAACTGAAGTCTGGGTATAAATATATTAGAAATGGGCAAAATGTATCACATCTGGGTCAGCCTACAATGAAGATACATCATCTGGTCAGTCTCTTGAAGACCCGAATTTATCAAAAGATAAGTTTCCTTTCATTTACTCATACCTTTGTTCTCTTGCATGTCTCTGATCTCGATAATTAACTTTTGTGCTTAAACTAATAGTACCATATATTATGTAAATTGTTTTTCATGTGTTAAGAAGTTTCTGTAATTGATTTTTTTTTTTGTCATTCGGTCTATTGATATAAGTGTTTATGTCTAGTATTTTGAGTTAAAATTGCTATGGTTACTAAAGTGATTAATAATACCATTTACTATGAATATTGTTTTTGAATCCTTAAAGAGTCTCTACTATCGATGTTTTTACCACTGTCTATCACTAAGCCAAAACTTTTACATAACCTGTTGATATAGATCATTTAAGTGTATATTAATCTGTTGATCGAAACCAGTTGTATAATATAAACCAATGCTCTTGCTTGAAAGCATCACTTCAGCATCTTTTGTAATTCTCTAATAAAATGCAGTACTATTGAGATTACTACAGTGTAAATCAAGATGTAAAGGTTTAGATTATATAAAAACAAGGAAAGTAAAGCTAGCTTGATACCGCTTCATTGTACGAAGTGATATTTTTGTAAAGTGTATATTCTCTTTAGATATGTAACCAAATTATATTTTTGCAAGCCATCCATATTATTGAAGCTTTTGACTTTTTTTTTATAATTCTGTAACCACCTCAAGTCTGGTCATTATTACTCTTGACTGGGGAAGCCGTTGGCAACGTTCTGGAGGAATCTTGTGTACGAGGGGTCCTCACGTGCTGCGGTGCGAATCTCTTCCAAAATAAGATCTTCTGTATCTGATGTCTTCACATCTGAAATTGCATCCACAGTCTTGGCTACTTCACTCCTGAGGGAAAGATGGGTTTCACTATTTAACATATCGTCTTCGGACGTTGGGTGGCTCACATGGACACGTGAAAGGGCATCAGGGATGCAATGTTCCTTGCCTTTACGCCATACTGCAGTGAAGGTATGGGGTGAGATTTTCTCCTTCAGACGCTGAATACGTGTGTTTTCTATTGCATCCAATGTATATGTATTCAAGATGGGTAACAGGGGTCTATGGTCAGTCACCAATGTGAAATTGGGCAATCCAAGTAAGTAATGGCGACATTTATTCATAGCCCAAACTGAAGCTAAACATTCTAGCTCAATGGTGGCCCACCTAGTTTCTGCATCAGCCAAAAATCTTGAACCACACTGGACCATGCGGAAACGGCCTTCTCCATGGTCTTGTAGAAGTGCGTATCCTAAACCATATAAACGAGAAGCATCCGTTTGTAGTACGGTGGGGCATGTCGGGTCGAAATGAGCCAGCACAGGTGGCTGAGAGAGAGCCTTTTTAACACTGGCAAAGGCGGCATCATGATTGCTGTCCACGTAAGGATCTCTTAGGGGTCATTAGTGGCCGAAGCGGATCTGCTGCAGCTGCAAGATCGGGTGAAAATTCTGTTAATTGGTTAGTAAGGCCCATGAATGACCTTAAATCTGTCAGATTTGTTGGCTTTGGAAACTCTGATATAGCTCGAACTTTCTCCTTGTCGGCTGCAATTCCATTTTCAGATAATGTATACCCACAAAAAGATACAGTAGGGCTAGCAATAACAAAATTTTCTGCATTTAAAGTAATACCCTGAGTCCTACAGCGAGACAAAACTTTGTTGAGCCTGCATAAGTGAGAATGATAATCCTTATCATATAAAAGGATATCATCCACAACCTTGACACAATGTTGGATGCCCTAAAGAGCGATATCACCTCTCCTACAGTAGGCATCTCCTGAAGCGCTGAATCCCATGGGTGAACGACGATAGCGATACCGACCGTAGGGCGTGATGAATGTTATAAGGGCTTGGTCTTCCTCTGCTAGTGGGATCTGCCAGTACCCACACAATGCATCCATGGTGGAGAAATACCTTGAATTAAGATCAATACTCCTGGTTGCACTAAATGATGATGGTGAAGGATGTGCAGGCCTTAAAACCTGTGAATTTAACTTGCTTAAATCTGTGGTTACACGAACACCACCTTTAGGTTTGGCCACGACCACTAAGGGGTGACACCATGGGGATGGCTGATCCCCAACAGGTTCAATGATACCTTGTGCTACCATTGTCTCCAACTCGGTCTTGACGTCCTCTTGAAAGGCTAGTAGTATAAGACGTGGAGTGTAGATAGCAAAGGGTTTCACATCCTCTTTCAGGTGAATATGCATAGGTGGTCCAGTCATTGGCTTGAGTTGTGCTCCTTGATGAAACTGCTCCTTTGTCATTAGCACATTGCTATATTCCTTTAGAAAGTATTGCCTGGCTTCCTCAGGTGAGGATGTGGCTGGAGGCGAAGGAACAACGGACGTTTGTTCACATATATTAACTTGGCTGACTGGGACCTGACTGGTTCCTGCTGAAGTCCTGCTAAGTTTCCTCTCTTGCATTTGACATGGGAAGTCCCAGGAAATGATCCTTAGGTGGCGGAGGGCATCATAACACAGTAATGGTGTTGGGAGAGAACTAAGAACATCAATATACCCCTTGTATGAGATATCACCATAAGTCATGACGGCCTCCATTGATCCCAAAACGTTACCTTCCATGGGTGATCCATCGGCGTTGGAAAACTGCAACTCAGGGGGCGGAGACAATTCCTTGACATCAATACCCAATGCTTGTAAGTGTTTCACACCAAAAACAGTAGTATCTGCACCAGTATCAGGGATAACATTGATCTTCTCTGATTTACTGCCATATGTGATATGTAAATTGATAGGTGGTGAGGGACAACTTAGGGGACAACTTAGGGGACGTAAATTAATTGAACGTATGGCTGGAGAAGATATCTTGACGGGGTTCTATTTGGTTTCCTTTAAATCTTTAGACTCCCTTGGTCCCTTTGACTTTTTCTGTGCACAACAAACATCATAGTAGCAAAATTTATGGCAAATTCGGCACTCCTTAGCCAATGCGGGACATGCGGCAGTATATGGGAAATGGCCAGTTTTAGCACAGTTCCTGCACTTGTGAGATACTGCCTTACATCTGTCACTATTATGTTGTTGACCACAATTCTTGCATCTGCTGCTTGAAGGAGTTTTCTCCTGCTGATGAATTTTCTTAGGTTGCTCTGGCGTAGCAAATGCTTTCTTTAACTTCTTGTAGTTTGACACGGCACGCACTGAAGTCTGTGGAGCTTTAAGCTCTGTCGTTGTCTTCTTTGCAGCCTCAAAAGCCCTGCAAGTCAGCTTCACTTCCTCAAGTTTAGTTGTTCTTGGCATGCTAATGAGCTTCTTGGTGAGTTCTTCATTCCTTATGCCAACCAAAATAGCATGTTTCATTTGGGCCTCCACACAGTTAACGCTTTTACATAAATCAACCTCCTCTGAGAGCTGTTGTAAACGAACGAAAAAAATCTGTTAATGACTCACATTCTGCTTGCTTGCATCGAGTAAAAGCTAACCGACGAAGTGCTTCATTCTGCTGACCCTTTATATAAGTTTCGATATGAGATAAAACATCATCCAAAAGCATAGTTGAGTCTGGTGGAATACCCAAATTGTGTTCTAATAAGCATCGCATCTCAACACTGAGACATGCCCTTAGCTGTATCAACTGCTTAGGTTGAGGTGAATTATCCAAATCTACCATAACAGCATAATCTTTCCATCTCTGCTTCCATTCTGTGTATTGCCTATAAGTAACATCATGGGTTAATGGTGGAGGCAAATTTACTGTCACCTTAGGTGTTTGCACAGCTGAATTAGGCACTTGAAGAACACTTGCAGACGATGGTGCTGGGGTAGGGGGCCCTATACCACTTGCTTGGGGTAGGGTATGCCTGGGACCAGTCATAGCCTTAATTAATGCTTTGAATTCTTCTTGATGTCTGACATTGTCTTCTTTTCTTCTTTCTTCATCCTGTTTTCTTCTTTCTTCATCTTTTTTATCCATGTATTCAAACATTTTGCTGATAAAATCCATGGTTGAATGGGTTGATGAAGGAGAAATAGATCTTGAATGCGTTGGAGATGACGTCATGTCAGTTGGTGTTGGGGATGATAGGGGAGAAACCTCAGAAGTCTTTGGTCTCCTTCCTTTATCGTGTTACGGCAGCATAAATAGAAAAATCTCATGAAATCCAAGAGAAAATATCACTCAATGCCGTCAGTGGTAACGTCACAATGACGTCACAAACGGTAGCCAATCACCGAGTACAATAGCTCGAGGCAACAGAGCTATGCTGTATCTAGTAACACTGTGACTGCCGTGGCTGCTGCATGCACAGCGAGAGCCGTTAGTCTCCCCTCGAATGCAGCTGAGTATGAATGTGACGCTCTTGTTCCGGCCTCTGCATATGGCAGACGCACATTAGCCCTAATCTCAGATTGCTAAAATAAACACAGCCTTATATAGTCACTGTAATCACAAAACAAAGTCACTGCCAGTGCATACATCCAAACGAAGTTCTGGTTCACAACTGCTAACTAACTTAGTTACGATGAACACAAACACTCTTCTTGCATTGTCCATGCCGGTTGAAGAAGTTCACTAAATTATCGAAATTCACTTAGGGCAAATTAATCACTGTGCCATCTTAGTTATCATTAGATATAAAGTAAATAAGGTTTTCACAGAAACACTTGCGTAAGTTCTTAAGCCATATAATGAGTGAAAATAATCAAAATAAACGTAATACACTGGAGGAGCTGTGAACAGTGGCGGGCTACGGGAAAGACTGGTTGGAATAATACTAGATAATTAAAATATGAAATGCATGCCACATGAGATTATATAAATGCTACATAGTATTCCCTATGCTCCAATAAACAAGAATACTTTCATACATGTATTGCTAACATAACATATATGCTAAAGGTGTATTAGCAATAAAGGTACATATAACCATGATAATCATATATATATATATATATATATATATATATATATATATATATATATATATATATATATATATATATATATATATATATATGTGTGTGTGTGTGTGTATGTGTGTGTATGTGTGTGTGTGTGTGTGTGTAAATGTAAATCATTATAATGATAATCCATCAGAAACTATCTATGTTGTAGACCTAAAGAACTCTTAAATTTGAGCATTTCAACAAATTTACTTTCTGAAACTTAATCTAACAAACTTGGTGCCCAAACAGTTGACTCGAGTTTACAGTATTATACGATAAATAAGTGGAGGAATTAGAACTTACTGAAATTGGTCAAAACTTAGGTTATGGAGGGGGAGGGATTAAGAGACTTTACATAAAACGAACGAGACAGTGAGGAGAGCAAACGAGACAAAGAAGAAAAAAAGGGAAAAAGAAAGATAGAGGGAAAGAGGCAGGGAAAAAGAAGCAAATTGTGACACAGCTGCAGAACAAGACTTGAAGAAGTTGCAGTTAGAGTCGCAAGTAGAAAAAGAAAAACAGATGTGTGGAACTGCACTGTCTTTAAATGAAGTATATCTCCAGAAGCTTCCAGTTTCTAACGAAAGAAGTGATGACTTGCACGCTTATCTACAATGATTTACAGTTTGTGCAAAAGTTGACGAATGGAAGACAGAAGTTTGGAGAATTTGTTTAGCATCGTTAATCAAGGAAACACATCATCAAAATCACCAGATGAATCAGCTGATTGTCTCCGTGTAAATAATGCTTTGTTGAGAGGATTTAAATGCACAGCAGAAGGATTCCGAAATACGCTTTGAAGCTGTAAATTTCACAAAGGTGGGACTGCTCAACAATTTGCCACCAATATAAAAAAGTGGTTTCAACAATGATTGGAAATGGAAAAGATACAGAGTTGTTGTATATGATTTAAAAGATTTATTATAATTTCATAATGCGTGTGGCCATCTTTAGCTGAGGTTGTTGAAGCACCAAACTTGTATATTGACGCCCATGGTAATACATTCAATAAAATGTATGTCGGTATAGTAATCAACCAAGAGCAAGGGATTAATTCTGTTAAAACACCTGAACAAGTTCAAGATAAGAATTATACAGGACCTGAAGATAAATGCTGCTAGAATACAGTTCTTGTATAAAAAAACATGGCTAAAAAGTAAGTGACTGGCATTTCAAAAAAAATTGTGCTAGAACGACTAAACCTCAAGGGAGACCTATTACTGCTGTTACATCAGTAATAACAAAGACAAAGACTGAAATGACAGATTTGATGAATGACGAAGGATGGATTGCAAAAAATGGTTAGGGATTCACAATAGTTTGTGGTAGAACATTTTCAGCAGATAACAGCAAACTACAAATAGCGATGGGCGTTGTAGAAAGACCTCAAGTACTAACCATGAGGGATGGCAGATATAACACCCCAGGTGTATCATGAAGCTGTAATGGATTCAGCCCATGCAGGTATAATGGGAGGACATCCTGGAATAGGTAAAACTTGTGAGGAAATCTTCAACAAGTTTCATCGGCCTGATATGTTACAAGAACGAGGTAATATAAGTCCTGTTACATATGCCACCGAATTGTGGATAAGGGAAGGCTTACATGAGTGACATTGGGAGAAATGACACTAATAGAGGAGCTATTTAGCCGTGTAACTGTGGATCTTGTTAGCCCAATTGAACCAAATACATCAAATAGATCCTGATATATCTTATCAGTCACGGATTATACCACTAGGTACCATGAAGCCAAGGCTTTGTCTGCAATTGACACAGTAACTGTTGCTAAAGCCCTTTTAGAATTTTATAGTGGGACTGCAATTTCAAGAGAGTTCGTTTCTGACTGTGGAGGTAAGTTTACCTTGGATATGATGAAGTATACAGACTGTTGTCTGTGATGATGATTAAAATTATTCCTTGTTATCTCATGTCTAGCGGAGAGGGTGAACAATTGACGATGTTGAAGAAAATGTGTGCAGAGCAACCGAATAAATTGCATCAGTATCCTTTACCTTTGTTGTTTGCATACAGAGACGTACGCAACACTTAGGAGTACGAAGTTTATGCGCTTTGAACTTGTGTTTAGTCATGCTGTAAGAAGACCATTAATATCTTTTATGGATCAGTGGGATGACAATGTGAGAGAATGTGAAACAAAAACTTCTTATGAGTGTGTGATTGATCTCTGTCAACAATTACAAGGCACTCTTGCATTAGCGATGGAAGAGTAAAAAAAAAAATGCAAGATCTTGTTCATCTTTATCACAATCGGAAGGCAAAGGACCAGAAAATGGAGGGAGGTGATGAAGTACTACTATTTTTGCCTACTATTTTTGCTTAACAACAACCTGTTATTACAATGTGAGGGGTCGGTCATTCAAAGTAACGAAGCGATGTGATTCAAGGAACTATGAAACAAACATTAATGGTAAGATCTGGAGATATCATAAATCTATCCCAAAATCCTATGATGATACAGACAACCTAATTAATCACTTTAGTAATCAAGGAAAATGACCAGAGACTTGAATATAGAAATTTGACAGTGCTGACCTATCTACAGAAGGAGACTCAGAAAAAGGTCAAAATAAATCCGAGGCTAAAAGGAGGTATAAAAAAAAGAAAAGAAAGAAAGCTTCACTACATCTTAACGGATAATCAGGATAATCAGGACTTCATTAGCCTGGTGTAATATTCAACTAACATCACAACGCATGGTAGAGGTAAGCCATATCCTATTCCCCCAAATTTGCAGGATGCTTTTAAAAAGGTGTACGAAGTATGAAGGATTTAAGAGCTATCAATACTCTTCACCCTTGTGTGTGGCACCAAAAAAAGACAGTATGACTCAATTGTTTTTAGATTTACGAGAATTAAACCAAATCTTCGCTTACAACGCTAAAATATTTAGCTGAAGTTGTTGGATTAGCACACTTGTATATTGAGGGTTATGGTGATACATTCAATAAATGGTGTATCAACAATGTAATTAATCAAGTGCAAGTACTTAGCCAGGTGTATCCCAAGAGATAACCAAGTAATGTACAGTAAGTCCTGTGACATGCACTCTAAACATGACGTTGGGATGGAGACCACTAATAGAGAAGCCATTTAGCCATGTAGTTGTGGATCTTGCTGGACTAATCAAACCTCGATCATCAAGTTATCAATTTCCGATATGGCATTGTTTATCGAGAATGTCTTTAAGGCTATTAGTCGCACAGTTATGACATTCTAACACAAAGGTTCCAACACCCTTCCGTAATTTATAGTTATAGAAGTTATTCAAACTTATATACCTTAGAAGTTTACTTTTATGATTTTACGTTGTTGTCATTGAGAACCAATAATATATATATATATATATATATATATATATATATATATATATATATATATATATATATATATATATATATATATATATACATATAGAACTTGGGCATGTTAATCTACATTTACAATGAATAGACAATGTCTTGACAGCGTTCAAAAACCTAAGACAGCTTCGTGCGGAGAGTACCTGTCTTCGATTTTTAATGCCCCCAAGGCATTGTCTATATATATATATATATATGTATATATATATATATATATATATATATATATATATATATATATATATATATATATATATATATATATATATATATATATATATATATATATATATATATATATATATATATATATATACATATATATATATACATATAATATATATATATATATATATATATATATATATATATATAATTCTCTCATTTAGCAAATAAGCTACCTTATATTTCTTGGAACACAACACCTACGAGACATAGGTTATAATGATTTTCCTACTTCAGTGGCAACATTTGGTCTCATCAAGCTGTCTGAAGCTATAAATAAGAAATATCTCTATACGACATACATTTCCCTTTGTCGTAATAAACATGTAAATATGTAATATCATCTCTAAGTATTGAATCACAAAGATCTACATATGGAAATCCTCGTTAAACGCCTAAATTTAACTACACACTTGTAACATGATTTAGTATGACCATATCGTTTAGAAATATATCACGATATTTTTCTATAAATTTTTGGCATGTATTGTAAGTATTTTGTTCTTTTGAATAATTAGATTGCAATAATATTCGCTTTTCTTTGTGTACGATTTCCTATCAACAAATATAAAACATAATTGTACTGAAAAGAACAAGGTTCCTCTTTAGTTCAAATAGAATATTTTTACATTTTCATGAAAAAAAAAATAAAATTCTTAAACGCAAGATTATACCACAACTTTCTTTCCTTTCCTAAAGTAGAATTAATTTAGACGATATATTTACAATCCTTTGTCGAATAATCTACTTTAGTATCCTATGGAGAAATCAAAGAATAACAAAACATGGATATATATGCATACAAATAAAGAACGTCAAAATGTTTGATAATGCAATCTATTTTCAATCTATCATTTCTCAGAGAATCAAGAAAATTTCAAGATGGGTATGATAAACCGGGGATTTTGTATATTTTCCAATTAGAATATGTAATAAATGGAATAGATTTCACGAAATAATCCATATTAACTTATAAATCTAAGCACTTTCCAAATTAGGTTTAGGGTTCATAGAATTCTTAATCATACTTGCCTAAATATATATATATATGTATATATATATATATATATATATATATATATATATATATATATATATATATATATATGTATATATAAGATATATATATACATATATATATATATATATATATATATATATATATATATATATATATATATATATATATATATATATATATATATATGTATATATAAGATATATATATACACATATATATATATATATATATATATATATATATATATATATATATGTATATATATATATATATATATATATATATATATATATATATATATGTATATATATATATATATATATATATATATATATATATATATATATATATATATATATATATGTATATATAAGATATATATATACATATATATATATATATATATATATATATATATATATATATATATATATATATAATATATATAAATATATATATATATGTATATATAGGATATATATATATATATATATATATATATATATATATATATATATATATATATATATATATATATATATATATATATATATATTTATATATTTATATATATACATATATATATATATATATATATATATATATATATATATATATATATATATATATATCTATATATATATATATATACATATATATGTATATATATACATATATATATATATATATATATATATATATAACGGATTTTGAGCGAAGCGAAAAATCTATTTTTGGGTGAGATAGCCATGTCGTCCTGATGGAAGTTCCTATAGGGTAGCTTCCTAGGGTATATTACAACTACGGCGATATTCCCAGAGAATTTACCTTAAGGTACCAGAATTCTAACTCCTGGAGCGAGTATCCCTCGTGAAAGGGATATCGCGACATATCAGAGGACGTATTCTAGACACGTCACATGGCAATCTACGACCTGAACAGAGATTCGTCTCGTAGGAGGGAGATTGACGAGATACGAATTCGGGAAAGAAAAATTGGAGCCGCTCCCAAGGCTTCCCTATCCCCCGATTCGTATGCGTGCCTGGCGCCAATCCTGGCGCCATCTGTATTCCTTGTAGCGTACACGATGTGCTACAGATACTGTATGTAGGGAGGGGTCCTACAGCCCTTTCTTAGAAAGGCAAGGGCGGGTCCATCAGGACGACATGGCTATCTCACCCAAAAATAGATTTTTCGCTTCGCTCAAAATCCGTTTTTTGGGCTCAAGCCATGTCGTCCTGATGGAAGTGTACCAGAGCATTACTGTATCTGTGGATTCTCAGAACGTGCCGTACTCCCCGGAGATATTTATTCCCGGTCGACTAGACCTAGAGACCTAAGATGTTACCGTTATACATCTTTTCAACTAACTATAAACTATGTTAGAGCTTCCTGCCCCCTACAGGGAAGAGTCCTGCTAGACTCTGGAAAGTCTCGAAGAGTACATATATCTATGTATGAATACCAGGCAAGCTAATATAGTGGTCTCGCCCTATATTAAGTAAAGCATAGTTTGTATAGAACCACTGCGTCAATATATTGACCAGTAATCCGCACAATACATGTATTGGACAAAGGTTTATATCCGCATAGGAAGAAACTAATAAAACCGCCCTCGTCCCTTTATGGGACGGAGTCCTCCCATTAGGGGACTTACATAAACCAATGCAACATAGCTTGCAAAACAGAACAATTCTATCAGAATTATCCCAGATAAGATACATAGAATTAAAATGCTCAATTATACCAATAAATTGACACAGGTGAAAGAGACGCAAGGTTCTCAAGAACAAGTTTATTGACAGATAATAAACAGACAGGTTAACAACAAATATATATATTTATATAAAAGAGGGTAACCCAAAACTTTAAGCATAAGTATGATAGTAAACAGAACTTGTTTATCTGAAAGAAAAACCATTAAACACCACTTTAATGAGATACCAAGGTATCAAGTCATAAAAAATCTGTATTACAAATCAATCACATTAGCGTTAGAAACGCTTGGCACACATGTCTGAACTTATGCAAGGTTCACCTTTGAAAGAAGGAACAGTCTATATGGGCACTTGGTGCCCTTATTTAGTTTGTAGTACAGTATGTACCTACACACTCACCCTGGACTTAATCGTCCCAATTAAGACCACTGTTCCTCGCAGAGTTAAACAGTAGGGTTAACTACACGACCCACTGCTACCACAGATCTCTTAAGTTCCTCTACTTGCTTCGCATAGTGGCGAAAGAACACCCTGGAAGACTTCCAGCCCGTGTATGAACGGAGATGTTCAAAATCCATACAATTAAAGAAATTTAGGGATGAGGCAACTTTCCTCGGATCGTGACCTGCGGGTGTACTGTCAGGATCCGCTCTGCGAATAAAATATGTCATTTTCGCTCTGAGTTGATTCAGAGATAAATTTGAGCCTGATGTTTCTCCCCTGAATAGTTGACTACCCTTGAAGTCTGAAGTTCTACGAAGATAGACCTTTAGGCATTCTACTGGACATAGAGATGCATCTTCTTTCAGAGGGCAGATTCTCCAGGGACCCCACCTGTTGGTGGGTAACTCATTCTTGGCGAGAAACGTAGGATCCGGAAACAGGTTCAGCTCCCCCCCATCCAGGAACTGAACACGACCTGCCTCTCTCGAGAGGGCTACGATCTCACTAACCCTGGCCCCGGACGCGAGTGCAAATAGGAAAATAACTTTTTGCGTCAAATCCTTTAACGCACATTCTTCATTGCTCAACAAGGAGGCGAAATGAAGAACTTTGTCTAAAGACCATGAGATGGGCTTTGGAGGTGCTGAAGGTCTGAGCCTAGCGCAGGCTTTCGGAACTTTATTAAAGATCTCGTTACCTAGGTCGATCTGGAAGGCAAATAAAATGGGTCTCATCAAAGCCGATTTACACACTGAAATCGTGTTAGCTGCCAATCCTTGGCCATGGAGGTGGATGAAGAAAGATAAGCAGAAATCTGTTGAGATCTCCTGGGGATTCTTTGCCTTTACAAAGGCCACCCATTTTCTCCAAGATGACTCATATTGCCTTCTAGTCGATTTGCACTTGTATTCCTCTAGGAAGTCTATGCTGGCTTTCGAAATCCCGAAGCGCTTTCTCACCACTAGGGCGAGAAAATCATGAGCTGCAGGGTCTGGGTTTTCTGTAATGAAGCGCAGACAGTCGACTTCTGGACTCGCTGGGTCAGAACTGGATGTGGTAGCGGCACGAACTTCATCTGTAGTTCCAACGCCAAGGGGAACCACATACTGTTCGCCCACTTGTGGGCCACTATTGCCGCTACCCCCTTGAAGGATCTCAGTTTGTTGAGGACCCTCAACAGAAGGTTGTGAGGAGGGAACAGATAAATCCTGGACCATCTGTTCCAGTCGAGGGACATTGCGTCCACTGCTTCCGCTAAGGGGTCCTCGTACGGGGACACGTACAGGGGCAACTTCTTGTTGTCTTTCGTCGCAAAGAGGTCTATTTGCAGTTCTGGGACTTGATTCAGAATGAAGGAAAATGATCCTGCGTCTAAGGACCATTCCGACTCTATCGGTGTGAACCTGGATAGAGCGTCCGCTGTCACATTGCGGACTCCTTGAAGGTGAACTGCCGACAGGTACCACTTCTTCTTTTCCGCCAATCGGAAAATGGCTAACATCACTTGGTTGAGAGGTGGTGACCTCGACCCTTGTCGATTCAAGCATCTCACAACCACCTCGCTGTCTGTCACCAATCTTATGTGGATCGAGTGACGCGGGGAGACTTTCTTTAAGGTAAGGAGCACTGCCATAGCTTTTAGAAAGTTTATATGAAAGGTCCTGAATAGCTTGGACCAAGTCCCCTGGACTTTTTTCCGATGAGAGTGACCTCCCCATCCCTCCTTTGAGGCGTCTGAATGAATCGTCATCGACGGGGGAGGTGGCTGAAGAAGAACCGACTTCTTTAGATGTCTGGCTTGGGACCAAGGTCTGAGAAGAGTACGTAGCCGAGGCGGCACTTGTCTTCTCAGGTCTCTTCGCGCGTTTGATGCATACCTTCTCCAAACTCCGGTTGCATCCTTTAGCTGTGCTCTTAGCACTGGGTCTGTCACTGAAGCAAACTGGAGAGAGCCTAGTACCCTCTCCTGTTCGCGTCTTGATATCCTTTCGGAATCTAGAAGTCTCTTGACAGAGCCCGCTATCTCCTTCCTTTTCTTCATTGGGATGGAGAAACTGTGTGACAAAAGGTCCCAGTGGATTCCCAGCCACTGGAACTTTTGGGATGGAGAAAGTCGAGACTTTTTCTTGTTGATCTTGAAGCCTAGGTACTCTAGGAACTGGATCACCTGACTGGAAGCTTGCAAGCATTCGGTCTCGGATGCTGCCCACACCAGCCAGTCGTCCAGGTAGGCTACTACCTGAATTTCCCTTTAGGCGTAATTGTTTGAGAGCTGCGCTCGCAAGCTTCGTGAAAATCCTTGGGGCTATGTTTAGCCCGAATGGCATGGCTCTGAAGGCGTACAGTTTCCGTTGTAGCCTGAACCCTAGGTAGGGGGAGAGTCGACGGCTGATTGGAATGTGCCAATAGGCGTCTGACAAGTCTATAGAGACTGAGTATGCCCTCTTGGGCAGTAAGGTCCTTATGTGTTGCAGTGTTAGCATCTTGAATTTGCAATTCACTATGAACTTGTTGAGTGGTGACAAGTCCAGAATGACTCTGAGCTTTTCCGAGTCTTTCTTGGGAACACAAAACAGCCTCCCTTGGAATTTGATGGACTTCACCTTTCGGATCACATTTTTCTCCAACAGTTCTTGAACGTACTCCTCCAAAATGGGGGTGGAGTGTTGGAAAAACCGAAGGCATGGGGGTGGAGTGCTGTACCAGCTCCAACCCAGTCCATTCTTGAGTAGGCTTTGGGCCCAGGGATCGAAGGTCCAGCGATCCCAAAATTTCATCAGTCTCCCTCCTACCGGTATCATTTCACTTGGACTGCCGTCCTGAGGTCTTGCCTCCCTGACCACGACCACCTCTGAATCCCCTTCCCCTTGAGGGGCGCCTAGACGAGCCTCTGGCTGCTCTTCTAGGTTTTGCACGAAAGGAAGAAGACTGTCCTTCGAACGTTGGGGCGAATGTGGTTGACTGACCTGGCACAGCCTGGGGTACCCACTGAAAGGCAGTCGGGGTTTGTGCCACCATCTGGGGCACTGGAGGCAAAGGCAATTGCAGTTGCTGTTGCTGTCTATAAGGCTTGGCTGGCCGAAATGGTAGCCTAGTCTTCATATTCTTCCTCTTTGGTTGAGGACCCTCATCCGGGGAAGATTTTCTTTTGATAGCCAGGCCCCACTTCTGGAGAAGATTTCTATTCTCCACGGCGGCCTTATCAACAACCTCTTTGACCACATCGGTAGGGAAAAGGTCTTTTCCCCAAATGTTGGAGGAGATTAACTTCCTTGGCTCGTGTCTCACCGAAGCCCCGGTGAACACGAACTCCCTGCAAGCTCTCCTTGCCTTGACGAAGCTATAAAGGTCCTTCGTCACTGTGGCTAAGTGAGACTTAGCCACTACCATGAACATTTCATGGACCTTGGGGTCACTTGCCATCGTCTCGAGAGTAGTCTGATGAGACATTGAGGCAGCCAGTCTTTCTTTTGTCTCGAACTCTCTTCGTAAAAGAGATTCGGACAGCTTGGGGAGGTCCTCGCCGAATTGCCGTCCGACAATATCAGCCTCCAACTTTCCCACTGAGAATGTCAGATGGACATCCTTCCAGTCTTTGTGGTCCATAGGTAGAGCCAGCGACAAGGGTTTACACTCCTCCAGGGAGGGGCAAGGCTTGCCGGCCTCGACTGCCTTTAGGACAGCCGCAAACCCTTTCTGTAAAAAGGGGAAGGCTCTATCAGGAGAGGACACAAACGAAGGGAGCTTCTTGCTCAATGCAGCTACCTTCGAATTCGAGAAGCCCCTCTCTTTCATCGAGGATGAGAGTAGGGCTTGAGCCTTAGCGTGGTCCATAACAATGACCTCCTTCGGCTCTGTCTCCTCCCTTGAAGCTGGTTCTTTTCTCAGCCGGACATAGCAGTCCGGATATGATGCCTTGCTGGGCCAGAATTCTACCTCCTCTAGGGGAACTGAACCCAGCTTATCCGAGATGACGATCTTTCCAGTCGTCATCGGCATGTGCTCAGCATACCTCCATGGGTTAGCATCTGAGCATATGGGAAGGTCTTTCACATTGAGCCTTTTCCGGGGCCCATGTGATTCTGCCAGGGACTGCATACGCAGTTCCATTGCAGCCGCCTTCTCCTGATTCTCCTTCTGCATTTGTTGGATCATTCCAACAATCGAAGAGAGGGCCTGTCCCAGTTCTACTGGGAGGCCAGCCGATGTTGAGGGGTTAGGCTCCGGCATCTGAACCGGAGTAGCCGACACCTCGTCGACCTCATCCTCTACGACATCCGGGGTTTGAACTTGATCCTGACCTTCTGCCAGGAGGTCTTCTTCCAAACGTTCGTCCAGGTCGGACATCCTGTCACACAACTGGATGTCTTGCATCGCATCTGCGACTTCCTCGTCCACCTGGACTTGATCTTGAAGGATCTCCTCTTGAGGCTGGGGAATCACTGCCTCAGCTGATGCCTGGGGAAAAAGATACGCCCTCATCTTCTCACTTGGAAGATAAGGGCCAGAGGTGTTCTTCTTGAAGCCCCTTACCCAAGTACGAAGCTTTTCCCTAGCTATATCCCTTGATTCCGCCGTTCTAGGGGAATCAAAAGCCTCAGTAATCAGGTTAGTGCATACAGTACATACCTGAGGGTCCCAATACTGGAGATCATCCTTGGAGACAGCGCATGCTGCGTGTCTCCTACAACACTCATGTCCGCAGAGGTTCTTGCTGCGGACATTGCAGAAAACATTTCCGCACTTCGGAGGGTCCTCCTGTAAAGAGAAGAAATTTCCATGAGTATCAAGTGAACTATGTATCACTGGATATGCATAGTATAGCATAACAATTCATAAATGAAAGACACACACTTGTGTTTCCCTCACAACCCATTGTTGCAGCCTTCCAGATAATAAAATCAAAATGGTTTATCTCTACTAGAGTAACCAATGCAAGGTTTCCAGAGGAAACAGGTGGAGCTCACACCTAGGCAATGATTTTAAAATCCTGGATAATAGACGGGGAAGAACTCTGCTTCCTGTCTGAGGGCAATAGCAAAGGGCTGTGTAAGAAAACACAATAGTGTTAGAAGATACAGTGCTGTACCTAAACTTTTACTATAGTTTTCTTCTTACTGTATATGCTATACAGAAGAATACTAGTACAGTATAGGAGGATGTGTGCCGGCCTGCCTTTGCCGGCCGGCACACACCACAATTAGCTTTAAAGTATACTACTTAACAGCTATAGGGCGGCAGCCCTCTGGTTCAAATGCCTGTGCCGGCGGCAGCAGCTGCCGGCCAGCAACAGCCAGTGTTGGCCGGCAATGATTGCCGGCCAGCAACTACACAAGGTAGTACCCAGCTGCCGGCCACACTCTTGGTGACCGGCAGAGAAGGACTGACATAAGCCGGCCGGCAAAGGTACAAGACCGATGCCAGCCGGCAGCAAAAGAACCAGAAGACTACACCTGCCCGGCTGCCGGCCTCATAGGCCGGCAGCCGGGACAGGTACAGCACTAGAAGAAAATAGAATGGATGCCGGGATAAGAGTGTACACAACCCCCCAAGCCCGGCAACCGAAAGAGTGCATATAAGGAAGGGGAGAAACTTAATTCAGGCTTCCTTGACCAATGCCGTCCGGCTCTGCCGGCAGGCATGGATGAGGGACCAAGAGAGGTCCGGGCAGCACTCGAAAACATAAGACCCTTGCCGTCCAGCATCTCTGCCGGCCGGCAATGGGCTTAGTCAATCCATATCCCAACCTATACTAGGTCCAGAAGTAGAATGACATACGGTACAGTAATACCCCTGCCGGCCAGCTCTGCCGGCCGGCAAGGTACAGTACAGTAATGGCTAGGCCATTACGGAGATAGAGGGGGAAGGGACAAGAGGGTCCTGCCAACCTTGCTTTAGTGACAGATCACCCGCAGCCAAGAACTTTGTCTTAGCCTAAGGGAGATCTAAGGGAAAGGGCCAGCGCAGTAGTATAATACCTGCCAGCTTCCAGAGCACCAAAGCAAGGAAGGCGTTGCTACTCCCAAGGGAAGATTTATCCTCCCCGAGAACAGCAACAGGACTTAGTCTGGTCGATCACACAAGAAGGAATCATAACTACAGAAACCTTCGATAGTGACCTAAGGGAGCTCAGCTCCCTTTGTAAGTGTTAGGTCAGCGAGGGAGACTCTGCCCCAAGCCAAACAACACGGACTCAGACTAAAAACTCTGTTGTTCTGTCCCTCTTTGAACCAGACTCTGCTGGAACAGGAAGGTACAGTAACACCCTAGTATAGTTTTATCGAAAATAAATTCGGAAAAAACCACTTAGGGATAAGCCCAAGGCTTAAACAGAGGGAAAGGGATTGCATACCTTCTCCGAAGAAAAGAAAGCAACCGGGGAGTATAATAAAGTATACTAAGGCTCCATAAGCAATTAGCCT
>NC_090728.1:145222622-145230122 GCF_036898095.1 Palaemon carinicauda
TCTGCTGTTTTGCTCTATAACATTGTCTGTCTCTCGAGCATGTTATGCCCTGTTGCCTTGAGGTTTTGTATATAAAGGAGAGAGTTCTTTAATAAACAACTCAGTTGATTGCATCCTGCCTTTGAGTTCACAACCTTCTCCCTCCTTCGTCACATTGGTGCCCCCGGAGTGACTGGTCCTCCCGCCTCCCCCCCCCCCCTCCACCTCTCACCGTTACTATGACACCGTCAACGCATACCTTCTGCAGCAGTACTCGCCGTCGCCAGCCGCCCGTATAGCAACGCCTTTTCAGCTCTCTCAACAACCGTTGGGGGACCAAAGGGCTTCGCTCACACTCGGGAAAATGACCAGTATCACTCGCCTGCAACCTGCCGCAGACAGCTCTCCTCGTGAGGTGAACCTAGTTCGTGCCCTTATGGACAGCCACTTCATGACCTTCAAAACCTCCATCAACGCCTCCACTCGTGACGAAGAGGACACCTATTCAACTTCAACCGAAGCTGACGTGAATGCTGTAGGACATACACGCCTATGAACGCCGTAGGCCTATGAATGCCGTAGGACACGCCTATGAATGCAGTAGGACACACACGCCTATGAATGCCGTAGGACACACTCGCCTACCCCGTGACGAGCCGGAGCGGCAACACAGCCACCCATCATCCACCACTCGCTCGCACTCCAACCATCGACTTCTACAGCCTCTCACTGCCGCTAATCGGCGCAGTTTTTACTACTACCTCTCCCGATTCAGGGCACCTATTTAACATGTTCAGTATGTCATTTTTAGAGGGGGAGCCATGTACCAACCGTGTGTCACACAATTGTACATAATTCCTTTTGTATATATTATGCTTGTATCTTCGCTCTTCCCTCGCACTAAAACGAACATGAAAATTCATGTCTGCTCTTTTGCTCTGTAACATTGTCTGTCTCTCGAGCATGTTATGTCCTGTTGCCTTGAGGTTTTGTATATAAAGGAGAGAGTTCTTTAATAAACAACTTAGTTGATTGCATCCTGCCTTTGAGTTCACAACCTTCTCCCTCCTTCGTCACAAGTCCTTCTATGCATATTCTACTGTCCTCAACAAATGGCAGGAATAATTATGCTGCATAATGTCATTTATCAGTTTTATTTTATGGTGTATCATGCACTGCATTTGAACCAGACACCAACTACTTGTTTCTCAAGCACAGAATAATAGTGACATAAAAAAAAAAAAAAAAACCGTATATTGCCAGCGGACATCAGCTTCGAATATTTTCTGCCGGTCTTTGCCTATTGAACGGAGCAGAAACTAATCAGATAATTCAATCTGGCACCAGTGTTTGTTACTATATCAACTTCCCTCGTTTCAACGCGCATGACGTCATAATCCTTGCTTTATGACATGGCAACAGTGTTTGTCCGACAGACACTGTTCGTCAGTGTGGACGCACCTTTAAGGGCCATTTTAAGAACCTGCTAGAGTTATTGTACATCATCAAATTCATTCAAATTCTCTCAAATTTATCGAAATAGTTTATATGATAAGTTGTCGTGTGAATATAAAAACTTGTTCTCTTGACAACTAGTATGCATACAAATAGCAATTTGGTAATTTTGAATTACAAACCTATATACAGTTAAGTTTTAGTGTTTTGAAATCATCTACAATATTTTCAAAATGCTATCAACAACTTCAGAGATGTTATACGTGAACACTGTTGCTTGGAATATTTGGTCATTGCAGTTTTTGGCTAGAAAATCATCTATATTCCATGTTTCAAAAGGCTTTTTTCTAATAAAATAAAAATCTTTATTACTAAAGATAAATTTTTATTTATTTATACAAGCACTTCCAGTCCCGTCAGCAACCTTTTTCTTACTTGGGTAGGCCTACATCATTATTTACTGATCTTTTTATAAACTCCAGGTAAAGTTATATTTAGTATCCCATATATTTCTTCTGTTTTCTCTGCTTTCCTGAAGAATAGAGAGTTCGTTTTCTTTATATATTGCATGGTACTCCTAAATAATGATTTTCTACACGTCTTCCCAAGAGTCCGAGGCATGCTCTTCTTATTTCTTTTCTGCATGTTTATACATTTACATATTTTATGTTATGATCATGCTGAAAGATACATAAGGCGTCAGAAATGATATTTCGATAGCCAAAAAGTGTAGAATTATCCTAGAAAAATAGACAGACTAGAATCCATCAAGTTAACCAGCGTTGCTCATGCGTATGCATTTGTTACATTTGTAGCCTCTACTATACTGTATATACTGTATGTGTATGTGGGGGGGGGGGGGTAAGATTTTCGGATATCAAGGAAGGGGTTCACAACTGTTGAGTAGATAAATCCTGAATATAATGATTATGTCCTTATGATTCCCAGAGGTAAAGTACAATTTCAGCTAAAGGCGTATACTTAATTATACAGTATATTAAATGAATACACAGAAATATGTTGAAGCCCAGTTTCTCCAAATATGAAATTTTTGGGAGGAAAATTAAATTTTAACATAAATTTCTTTTCCCTTAAATATTTCCCTGTTGCCTACACAAACATTAAATAGTCTGGCCTATTTACATATTCTCCTCTGTCTTCATACACCTGACAACAACGAGATTGCCAAACAATTCTTCTCCCAAGGGGTTAACTACTTCACTGTAATTATTCAGTGGCTACTTTCCTCTTGGTAAGGGTAGAAGAGACTCTTTAGCTATGGTAAGCAGCTCTTCTAGGAGAAGGACACCACAAAATTAAACCATTGTTCTCTAGTCTTGGGTAGTGCCATAGCCTCTTTACCATGGTCTTCCACTGTCTTGGGTTAGAGTTCTCTCGCTTGAAGGTACACTTGGGTACACTATTCTGTCTCATTTCTCTTCCACTTGTTTTGTTACTCTGACACTTGTTTTTATAGTTTATACAGAAAATATTTATTGTAATGTTGTTACTGTTTTTAAAATATTTTATTTTTCCTGTTTCCTTTCCTCACAGGGCTATTTTCCGTGTTGGAGCCCCCGGGCTCATAGGATCCTGATTTTCCAACTAGGGTTGTAGCTTGGCAGGTAATAATAATAATAATAATAATAATAATAATAATAATAATAATAATAATAATAATAATTGCATAGCCTGCATTCAATCACCATCATCTCTTCCTCTGCCTATTGAAGCAAAGAGCCTCAGTTAGATATCACCAGTCGTCTTTATCTTGACCTTTAAATCAATACTTTTCCATTCATCATGTCCTACTTCACGCTTCACAGTCGTCAGCCATGTAGGCGTGGGTCTTCTAACTCTTCTAGCGCGTTGTGGAGCCCAGTTGAAATTTTGGGGAGTGGGAAGAGCATGCCCAATCCATCTCCATCTACGCCTCACTATAATCTCATTCACATATGGCACTCAGGTAATTTCTCTTATAGTTTCATTTCTAACCCAGTCCTGCTATTTAACTCCCAATATTCTTCTGAGAGCTTTGTTCTCAAATCTACAAAATCAGTTGGATATTGTTTCATTGTCATACCATGACTCACGTCCATGTAGTAATACCGATCTCGCTAAAATGATATGTTGACAGATTTTTATTCCATGTGATTTCAGACGATTACATTTCCAAATTTTACTTAACCTAGCCATTGTCTGATTCGCTTTTTTCAATCTTTTATCAAACTCAAATTCTGAAGATCCTGTATTGGAGATCAGAGTTCCTAAATATTTAAACGATTCCACCTCATTAATCCTTTCTCCTTCCAATAATATTTCATCTTTCATTTCATATTCCATCCTCATCCTCTGCCTTTCTTCTATCTATTTTGAGCCTAATCTCTTGTGATATTTCATGCATACAGATATGTAAGCTGTGTAAGTCCTGTGGTGTTCCACTAATAAGTACAGAGTCATCAGCATACTCTCTGTCAGCTAATATCCTATTACTAATCCAGCCCAACCCTTCTCCACCGTCCCCAACTGTTCTATGCATTACAAAATCCATGAGGAGGATAAACAACATAGGTGATAACACATTCTCTTTGAGCAATCCACAGTTTACTGGAAATTAAATTTGATAGGGCTCTATAGACATCAACTTTGCACTTGCTAAGCTTAAGAACAGACTTAATCAATTTTTTATATCTAAGCAAAACTCCATCATAACGCAGGACTCTCCACAAACTTGGCCGGTGCACACTATCAAAGGCTTTTTCATAGTCCACAAATGCCATCACTATTGGATTTATATATTCTACACAATTATGTAGAACATGTCTTAATATGAAAATTAGGTCAGTACAACTTCTACCTTTTCTAAATCCAACTTGTCCATCTCCTAGGCTTTCATTAATTTTTCTCTGTAGTGTCTTTAAGATTAGCATACTTCTTTATGGTTTTTATGACAACTAACGTGAGTGTGATGCCTCTGTAATTATTGCAATCTGTCAGATCTCATTTATACCATTTTCCCCAGCACTCCTAGCTCACATTCATAAGGTTTTGCCTCTTCGCACCAAATTCTACAAAATAATCTTGTAAGTATTCAAGGGCTTTCCATTTCTTGAATTTTTATATTGCTTGGAGTTCGAATACACTAAATTCATTCATGTGGACATCAAGGTCTTCCACAGTTTCTGGTATACCAATCTCCTATTTATTACCACACTAAAGTTTTCCATCCAACATTGCCTTTCTTCTTCTTCTGTTGTTATAAGAGATTCATCTCTCTTTTTATGGGTATATTCTTCATCTTCTTTACCCCAGGAGAGATTTCCTTACTAATTCTATAAACAATTCTCACACCATAGCCACTTCCTGAATTCATAGCTTTGTTGGCCTCATCTGCTTTCCTGTCTAAATATTCGTCCCAGTCATATCTGGCTTTTAATTTGACCTCGTCATCAATACTGGAATACTTTCCATGCTCTCCCTTGTAATTTCCATTACTTCCTCAAAAACCTACAACAATCAATTCCTGTCTTTGTCTCCTTTTTATAGTATCCCACGTATTATTTGATATTCGTGGCTTTCTTCTTGCAACTGCCTCTCTAAACTTCACTACCAACTAACTGATATATGTTCTTAATATCACACCCTTCTTATTTGATTGTTTGCTCTTCGTATCTTAAGGTGTCTAAAACTGAAAATCGATCCCTACCTTAAATTACAAAAGTTTTTCTGTCGTCGTCTTCTGGAAGCTTAGGTGTATCAAACCTAGGTATTCTATTTACATCTATACTGAGTGCTTTTAGTTTGAATTTTTATGCATATAGTTATATAAAACATGAAAATTTACATAATGAAAATAGTGAAATTTAAAAGTAACATCTAGGCATTAATGAAATAATACATATAAAATTAAATTAAGATAAAAGAATTTCCCATGTCCAACTTTTTTTTTGCGTATAGAATTAGTTTCAAATGGTTTTAAATGAAATAAGAAATAAGGTTGTATGTCAATAAAAAAAAGTATGATAGAGATTAAAGCAACCAAAAAATAACATTGTTTTAATGGGACGGAGTCGCACTTATAAGTCTGAACAAAATTTTTCAATCCTTAATTGCAATCTTAAACTGATCAATACTTCGTATTTCTGCCATACGAATGTTATTGTATAATTAATACCATGCTTAATGAAAATCGTAATATTATCAGAATATTAGCACATGAATCAAAGTTGTCCCTCTCTCAGCAATTCATATTCATATCCTCAGATTTTGCCCTAAATCAAGAATCCTTTGAATAGTTCCTCTTTAGAATTGTGATGGTCGCATTGTATTTTTCCGTTACTAGATTAATCTTTTTGACTTAAATTCTGTAATCCTCAAAGATTCTTTTTTTTTGTGGGAAGTTTATTCGAAGTGTAAGTTTCTCTCATTCTAACAATTGTACTTATAAAACAAACCTGATTTTTGCTGCGTCTCTTCCCAGAACTTTTGTATTCTAATCGCTTTTCAGAACATCAGAATTCTCATTCTGTGGATGTGGTATATACTATTTTGAAGTCGTCCACGCCTTATACTGTAAAACTGTGGGGTAATCTTATAACTGGTATTGCTAATGGTAATATTCATAAGTTTGAGAAAGGTAGTAAAACTACTGCGAAGGGTCACGCAACTGTGTAAAAATGTTTTTAGTGTTGTTGTTGTTGCGAGTTGAATCATATAATCAATTTGACCTTCATGGTTGACAATATCCTTTTTTACATGGGTTTTATGAAGTGTAAATTCACTTCTTTATGAAGGACAATTTTCTTAGGGTTATTCTATGAAAATATGTGTACATTTTTAATTATGATTAGGAATATGATAGTATTAATTTCTTTCATTTTAGACATATCTTACTACCGTCTGTATAAAAAAAAAACTTGGGGTATGTTAACTGCTTATTGTTTTTCTCATTGTTTCTAAAAAAAATATTCCTAACGGACGGTATAAAAAAGTCTTTTTAGATCTAATTTTAGCAATTATGTTTTGGTAAGAGATGTGGAACGGTGCTTTTACAATTGAGAAAAGCTTTACTTTAATTTGTCATTCACATTATGTACTATTTATTATAGTCTGTATTACGGCCAATTGAACAAAGAGAATTGAAATTTATATGTACGAAAAGCATAGAGGGGAGAAGGCTGACAAGTTAGCAATTAAAAAAGGCCACTTACAGCCCTTCTCTTTGTTTAACATTAATTACTCTAGAATAGAAAATATTTGAAACTATTTATTCTTCTAAACTCCATGCACTACTTACCTCGTATTCATGACTTACATTTATGTTATGGCAAAAATGCTATATCAATCTAATCATCTCTATTTATATTTATATTTCATTTAAGGACCTACCTATTTCTAAAAGGTAGCAATGAAGCATACAGAGCTCAAGGATACTTCACATTAACACAGACACTCGGGCATACTATTCTATCTTATTTCTCTTCCTCTTGTTTAGTTAAAGTTTTTATAGTTTATATAGGAGATATGTAACAAATGCAGACATATGAGTAAGACTGGCTCACATAATATATTCTTGTCAGTCTATTTTTCTTGGCAAATTTTACGCTTTTGGCCTATTCAGTTATCGTCTTTGACAATTTATGCATATATCAGAATAATCATAACAAAAAGATTGTAGATATATAAATGAACAGACAAATAAATAAGAGGAACATACCTGAGAGAGGTGAGCAGCAAACGTTAATTTCTGAGCGTTATATACTACGTAAAGAAAACGAATAACATATTATATAGAACACTGAAATAAATTGCCTTCTCTGAAATTTTCTTTAAACAAAAAGTAAATTTATAGGTACTCATATAAAAAAAGGGTTGCATACGGGATTGGGTGCGCTTATGTGAATATATAAATAAGACTTTTTAACAATAGAATCATTTTTTTAATAAAAAAAGCTATTTGAAACTTGAAATATAGAAGTTATCCTAGTAAAAAATGCAATATCTAGAATTTCCCAAAATTCCAAAAGTGAAAAGAGAAGCTCTATCCGAGAATATCAAAATCTATTG